>NW_024540344.1:0-197413 GCF_016647625.1 Suillus subalutaceus
CATCACATCCATACGAGACATGCATCTGAGACTCATGGATTTACTAGTACGAGAAACCCGACGAATGGCGACTATCGAAAGTCAAACAAAGTGCACGCTCGGTATGTAGTCATCCAAATGATGCTTTGATTATGGGCTAATCCTGGCAATAGAGTCAAACATTTGGTTAAAACCTTGCTTGATTATTGGAGTATTTTACGATCTATCCGTAGCTGTAACGTACAAGCGTTGACCGGTGACCTTTCGGTCGTTGCTCTGTTACAAAAGCACATTTTTGTACACTATATCTGCGCCATCTTTCTTCTCGTTTCCTTCTGTAAATAAGCACATCGTGTCTCGACGACTTTGACTCGGTATATAGTTGACCGTGAGCAGGAGGACATCTCGATCTCTAGGCCACCAGACATTGCGCAATGACCTATCCACTTGGTGGCCAGATGATACACGATACACGACAGATAATGAAAGTCTCGAAGACTTAAAACAGTGATTAGTATTTCTGAAAGTGGCTCAACAGTGGGGACACATACTGGTATATTTGCGTCGACGTGAGTATTAGCCCACAAATCGCATAGCATCAGCATCTACGTAGTACTTCGCAACCTCTCCTGCTTTGACCACTGGTGCTGTTGGATCGGGCACCAACATGAATGATTGGAAGAAGACTCTAGGCTGTCCGTCGACTGATTTCATCGGTGTCGATACTGGATTGCCAGCAGGACCGCGTCCATGAGTGACATTGCCAGACACCGTAACAAGAAGTGATGGGGGTTGAGAGCCTGTGGTGGCATGAAGCATGTGTGAGCGTTGATGTCAATACAGGGCATCACAAGAAACAGACCTGGTATAGGATGGCAATCGTAGGACTGAACTTCATGCTTGGTGCTTGGCATATCTTGGATAAGTTTTTTCACACCCTCAGCACCTTGACATGGATTTCCGTTCCACGTCAATGTCGATGAGGAACGATAAAACTTAGGGAGGTCATCCACCCTTGTAGGGGAGTCATATGTGGTGTAGTACAAACGCGTGAATGCGTCCGCTGCCCTTGTCGCAATCTCGATGCTTATCACAGTTGAAATTAGGACTTTTGTAATACAGAGCGCGATTATAACACCTACTCATTTCGAGTGAAAGTTGTAGTTGTGGTCATGGTTCACGACAAAGGATCATCAGCGCCCGAATGGTGCATCTATGGCGTACGGTTCACGCCAAAATTATTTAAATAAATAAAATAAAGTAAATTCGAGGGAGGACAAACAAAAATTACAGAACAGCTGATTGATAGTAGCTACAAGTTGTTATCGAGACTTAATCAATTCAATGAATCTATATATAAAGAGCTAAGTTGTCATGCCCCATTCCCCCCAGGGATCACCCTTTGTGCTTATTCTGCCCAGTATCTTGTATGTGTCCGGACTCCGGACTTCAGAGAACCGTGAGACGGATGCAAACATACAAATAATCAAGGGGCGAGAACAAACACGTACAAGAAAAGAAAGGTTTCCCGCTGTGTGAAAGCGACATATGTACAGTCCCGATCGTATGCAAACCGACTCTACGAAGTAGAGTCGGAGAAGGCGACAATTAACGGCCCGGCGCGTTCCGCAAGGCTAGTAGTGGCACGTGATATATGCTCCTGTGTGACGTTACGTAACGACCTAACACGGCTTCTTTACAGTTACAACTGTCAACCTCAGCTGGGAACAAGTATAGCCCAACATGGCGTGTACACTGTAGGGCATCCATTAATACCATCCAATAACCATCCTATAAAGTTCCATCAGCAACTCACTTATTGCGGTTGCTTCCTACTACCACCACCATGGCAGAACAAATTCGAGTTGTTACTCTCAACTGCTGGTATGTTATCTCTGAGTCTCCAAGCGCGCGGTCAGGTTGATTCCAAGAGTGACGTAGGGGCTTGAAATATGTCTCTAAAGACCGGCACGAACGAGTTGCCGCAATAGCTAGTGCGCTCGCTCGCTCGGACTACGACATTATCGCACTCCAAGAGATCTGGGTCGAGGCAGATTACAATCAAATTCAGCAAAGTGTCGTTTCTCGCTTGCCGTACACAAAGCTTTTTCATAGGTATGGTATATCTTGTGTGGTGGGTACATGAGCTCATGCTATTACAGCGGTGCTCTTGGTGCCGGACTTGGTATCCTCACAAAATGGCCCATCATTGCTACCAACATGACCCCATACTCTCTTGTTGGCGAACCCACAGACGCCTTCGGAGGAGACTGGTTTGTGGGAAAGGGCGTTGGGAGCGTAACGATCATGCATCCTGTTCTTGGGCCGGTCCAGCTTTTTGTCACGCATGTAAGCCTACCGACACACTTGCTGTCTTAGGTATTGACAGTACACCCAAGTTCTGTGCCAAGGGCGGAGAATCGGGTCCTGAGTACAACAGAACATATCGCCTAGTAAATGCTTGGGAGTTTGCGAAAGTCACACGGCAAGCCGCTGAATTGGGGCGGTATGTGATCGCCGTGAGTTACCTGCTATCTGCACCATCGTCTCGAACGTTGCTGACACATAAATAGATGGGTGATTTTAATAGCATTCCAACAAGTCTCCCGATGAACGTCGTCCTGAGCCATGCCGGACTAGTTGACTCGTGGGCGGCTTCACATGCACACATACCCCCGCCCTCTGGAATGTTATCTCCCATAGAGGGTGTCATCAATTATGGTGTCACTGCTGACTCACCTCTTAATTCTTATCGCGACTCAGAGCCTTCTGGCGACCCAATTGTTCGCAAATATCAAGGGAAACGCCTTGATTATATCTTATTCCGGCATCCCAGTCCCAACGGGTCCAATGATCACCTTCCCCGATTAACCTGCCGAGATAGCCAGGTTGTTTTCACTGATTCCATTCCGGGCAACTCATGCTCCTATTCTGATCACTTTGGTGTCGAGGCGACTCTAGTCATTGACATGCAGGCGGAGGATAAACAAGATGATATGGCGTCATTGAAGGATACCTCAGCAATGTGGTTCAACTCCCCCTCTGAACTCTCCTCGAATGCAATAGCCGAGTTGATGAACGCCTTCAA
This sequence comes from Suillus subalutaceus, assembly GCF_016647625.1. Lineage (NCBI taxonomy): Eukaryota > Fungi > Basidiomycota > Agaricomycetes > Boletales > Suillaceae > Suillus > Suillus subalutaceus. The sequence continues at coordinate 3,068 of NW_024540344.1, forward strand.
CACATCTTACAGGATGTCGCAAGATCGTTCTCGCAAGGAATTGACTATCTTCGGAGCGAGCATCTTGGCGCTGATTGGTCTTATCATTGGATCTGCATGGGTTGTTATTCCCTGGCTCAACCCAGTTTTTGTGCTTCTTGTCATTTTCTTATCGTGGCAGGCTACGACTAAGCTTTACGAAGGCTTCATCTTCGGGAACTGGGAGCGGAAAGCTTTACAGAATGTTATAGAAGACCTTGAGCTTCACAAGCAGATCCTAGTATCGCAAGCACCCTACGACCGGTAGAGAATATAGTATCGTTGATCGCGGACATCCTATGTAGAGAATGGAATATTTATTACGTATCACTTACTATGTACATATCTGGACGTGCATTATGCGAATAAAACGATGTCACTGATGCTTGTAAGGTAATACTATACAACGTAGGTAGTCGGGGCAACGGATGTCATAGCGGCCCAAGATGTCGCAAATGCAGGAATACTAATGCGAGGATGCGAGGATTCGAAGGGAGACGAAGGACGAGTTGGTGTCGGTGATAATGTGAATTTTCTGCGAGGAGTAGGCCAGTCCTCCAGATATTGGGATGCAACTGATCTCTCCGAGAAAACGGAGAGAGCAGACTGTATTCGGCGCAGAGCTGGAGTGGATGCCGCATGCCGAAGAACTCGGGATGGATCGGCGATGGTCACGCAAGGCGTAGTTGGTTCTGCTTCACTACCGCTGGAACTAGGAGTCAGTTCCAAATCCACCCAAGTGCGACCCCAGCTTGGAGGTATTGTTGAGCTCAATTGCGCCTCGTAACTCGTATCAATATTTTCTCGAGCCATCTGTTCTTGAACCTCTTGCCATCCCGAGTTAGTCTCCACACCATCGCCACGGACGACACGGACGTTATCGTTATCTGTGTCGTTCTCAAGGCAAATCTCAGTGTCATTATCCAAAACCTGAGGCGAGTGGCTCTGGATACGAGGCAACTTGTATCGCACGAATTCGCGACAAGAGATAAAGGCGGTTGTTGCAACATTCAGGAAAGGAAATGCTTGAAAAACATGAACCTTGAAAAAGCAATGATCAGTACAACAAACGAGAAAGTCAATGAACTCACAGCATCCTCGTAGGTCTCCAACTGAACCTGGACACCGGCCAGTGAAGCTTTGTGTGAGAGAAGTACGATTTCGTCATACAAAACCTCCGCATCACCACATTGAATGAGCATAGGCGGTAGTCCATCGAACTTGCCGAACAATGGGCTGGCGTATGGGTGGGTAATGTACTGCTCGAGTGCATCTCCTAGATACATTAAAACGGGGTGCAAGTGACCGGTTGGACCGGGCGTAGGAATGATGTCGTAGGCAGCATTAGTATCCCACGATTCGCAGCTCAAGGTCAAGTCTGTCATTATGTTTCAGACTACCCACAGAAAAAGTGCATCAATCGTCACATACCAACCCAGGGAGAGAATAATAAGGCACCGCCTGGAAGAGTGTACCCATTGTCTCGTAGATAGAGCAGGAGTGCAAGCCCTAGTGCACCGCCCGCACTATCGCCCGCCACGACTAAATTTTCTGGCGGCACCCGCAAGTCATCCGTCAGGCGGAAGTAGGTGCTGACCACGTCGTGCAGCTGACCAGGAAAAATTGTTTCCGGAGCGAGCCGGTAATCGATGGCTTGGATTGAGATGAGGCAAGGATGGCAACGCGAGCTGTGATCAAGAAACTCACCAAACACGCGTGCGTTGGTATATTTGGACAGTGGTATGGTTAGCATCCTTTGTGCTGCAGCGCTAGATGAGTAATATGCTCCTGAACACAAAATCAAACGCTGCATTGTACAGAGAGCGCCACGAACTCACCGCCGTGAATGTAGAGGATGACTCGAGATTGCCCCTTTCGAGAATCGTAATCGATTTTCGTCTGGTCGACAAAACTGGCCCCTTCTCCCGTTTTTCGAGTGGATTTGTAATCTGACTGCAAAGATTGCCAGAGTCTCTTCCCGATTATCCACTCCCCAGAAAGTTCACGGTTTTCGTCTTCCATCGCATCGCAAGTCTCCAGTATACCACGAAGGTTGCGTTTACGCACACGGAAGGTCACTGGGGTGACTAAAGCGTCTGAGGGCAAGGGAACTAGCCCTCCGATACCCATTGCTTTACGAACCATAGTCTAGGGTTGTTGTCATTGCTAGGGTTGCGAACGACACAAATGGCACTCACAATATCAGCCAGTGCAGAATGCCTTGAAACATCTCGCATGAGACTAGAGAGGATAGTCATCTCAATTCCCCATGATTTTCTGCGCGGGCCCCAAACGTGATGAGATATCACATCAAGAGCGAGGCATGATGCTGGATGCATGATGTCGGCGTTCAGGATTCATTAAATCATTGATAAAACACTGTCGATGCTTACCTTTATTGAATGCGAAGGCAGGATATTTCCATACGTCCCAAACTTTCATAGTGAAGCCATTCGTTGCCTTGAGACTCAGGTCAAGGCGTGCAGATGCTGGGAAGACGCCAGGGGAGTCAAATTCCCGTAGAAGAGCTATCGTCGATGGTTTATTTGTTATTGTGGGCGAAGTAGCATTGTCGCCATGATATAGAAGTCGCAATGAATCCCGAAACATCTTCGATGGGCAACACTACAACTTCAGACGGGTGGTCAAACAGATGGAGGTTAATAGGGGGTGTCAAAATCCGTTGGTATGATAGAACGACAGAGTGCTGGATGTATGCTGGATGTGTGGTGATTATAACACACAAGGACGACCGTCCTTTTGTAACTTCACGGTGCCGCAGCTGCCGCTCCAAGTTGTTGAGTGCTCCAACATTGTTGGCTCAGAGTCATGACGAATATCATCCGAATCGGTGATCACGTGACCGAGTAATCCACAATGATGCTGACAATGACAAGTTGGAAGCGCCGATTGTATCGGCACAAAAGGCCGAACTGTACATAGCGCTACAAGACATATCCGGTGACCTTGGTAATGCATACGCAAGCGGTTCAAAGGGTGTCATACCAAACAATCTACCTGTGGACTGAAAAACGGCTTGGGAGACTTTGGTAGATGTGACGGTCGGGAAAATAAGATTGGCGTGCATAAGTAGTATCTTACATATTCAATAGTCATCACCTCGACTGATAACCTCTTTAACAGTGGGTCGAAGAAGAATTGTATGTTCCTATTTGTCACGTTGAGACACTAGGTTCGAGACCAGAAATTGAAAAGGCTTACGAATTGCGCGGTCATGGAGCCCTTGGCATCACAAAGTGGTGGGTAGTCTTGAACGATTCCTTGTTGCACTAGATGGTTAAGCTAATGTTGGGGAAAATTAATTAACGATGTATTGCCTAGCAAGTCGTGTAACCAACCGCCAGTAGATATTTGGTTTCACCAACGCGATCCAAGTACCGTCGGCAAAATGGAAGAGTTCCGAAGTTACTGCCGATTGACTTGAGTAGCGACTTGGCAGAAGTTAGTCTGTAATTTATAGACGTCAATAATTGTTAGATTGCAGCAAGAAGAAAAACTAACCTTAGGGGGACGCGGGGAGCGTCGATGATTTTGGCGTAATGCGAGCACTCGCCCTGTCAACGGAATCAGCCTCTAACGAATTCATCCGCAAGCCAAGCCTACGCTTTCAACCACACGTCCACGACCTGTCGAGCCGAAGGTTTCAATAGCAAAATATTCGCCCTCCTCCATTTTCGTCTGATCATCGTTCTTCACGAGTTGAACCGATTTCCCGCCGTGTATCTGGTAAAGTCCTATAGAATGCCCGCTAAGGTTTTCTATCGACTTGACTGGAAACGTGTCAAAGGAGTCCCAAACACTGGACGAAAGATAAATACCCGGATATATTTTTCCGTTGACCTCAACCTCGTATGACTCCATAGTTTCTTGGATGGCACCTCCAATTTCGCCCAAGCGCACATCGATACCAGATTCCTACACATAACCCTGTGAACTGCAGTCGAACATGTAAAGCTGGACTTGGCTTACCCTAATACCGGTATCAGTAGCAGCCTTTACTGCTTCAATGAGCGTGTCGTAAGTAGGCTCAAAATTGAGCGTGAAAGCAGAATCGACTATGCGTCCTTTCACGTGCACTCCTATATCGATCTTTAAAACATCACCACTTTGAAGAACTTACCATCCGTAAGCAGCAAATTCTATCAATTTGACGCATACACACCATTAGTGTCACCAGCGTTTGGTGTGTAATGAGCAGCGCAATGATTCAAGCTGAGTCCAGTCGGAAAACCAATGCCCGACTCCAGTCCGTTTTCCTCGACCAGGGCACGGCTGCCATCTTCGATGAAGTTTGCAATTTCGGTCATGGTCATACCGGGACGTATGTGTTTCCGTGCGCTTTGTCGGACCTGCCGATGGACTTCTGCAGCACGACGGATGCTCTGGTACGTGATCTCTGGGTCTTCCATTGCCATTCTTTCGTCGTAGCGCTTCTCTTCGGACGTCGTCCTCCATGCATTGCTGTAAACAAGACGTTGTCAATCTTATTAGGGTACAACTTACTGGTTGCAATACCCACTCGTCCTTGTAGGGCTGTATCTCTCCCTCTGCGTAGACACCATTCGTGAATATCTTCGACAGACCAACTCGTGGCGGATCTGACTGTTGCGCCTTTTTCTTTTTAGGTTTCTTCTTCTTCTTCTTTTTCTTGGTCTCCTCTGAATAACATATGACGATAGTTTCGAGATCACCTTCAACTGGCTCACCTCCGGCGCCTGGAGTGTCATCTACAACGTCATCCTCTTCCACGTCGTCCTCTTCGTGATTCTGTGCCACGATATCTTTCTCCTCAACTTGTTTAACGTCTTTGGATATCATTGGAGTGTTCAATAAGTCAAGAGTGATATCGATTTCTACGAACAACTTCAATTAAAAATCGCGAGGAATCCACTATGCCGCAGCGCAGCATTTACGTTAGGTAATCCTAGACTTTCGCAGCAGACTTGAAACTTCGTGAGGGGTCACAAGCCATGACAAGACAAATAGAGGGGTCATTGTATAGAATCGTGGAAGGGTGCCCTTGGTGGAGTCGTGGAGGAATGATAAGAGGATCCGAGCCGAGTATAAGACTATGTAGTATACAAGAATATCGATACCAACAAGGAGTTACGCTCCAATACAGAAATATGCTCCCATACAAACACGGTTAATTATGCACCGAAACCGTAAAGTGTGCGCCCTGAGCGCTTCAAAGCGTAGACAACATCGAGGGCGGTAACGGTTTTCCTGTGTGCGCGTTAACAGCTTAGCGAGAAGTGATACGATTACGGGGCAAAGGAAGGCTCACCGTTTAGCATGCTCCGTGTAGGTAACGGAGTCACGAATGACATTCTCAAGGAAGATCTTGAGTACACCTCGAGTCTCTTCGTAAATAAGACCGGAGATACGCTTGACACCTCCACGACGTGCCAGGCGTCGGATAGCCTACGGATAAAGAGTGAGTGCAATTGACATGATGAACACAGGCGGAAGGACATACGGGCTTGGTGATACCCTGAATGTTGTCACGCAAGATCTTCCGGTGGCGCTTAGCACCGCCCTTGCCGAGGCCCTACAGATTGTCCCAAACATAGTGAGCTCTGTGGGTTAGAACCTGACTCAAAGTTACGCACCTTGCCACCTTTTCCGCGACCAGACATGCTTCAGGAGTGTGATAAGGGTTGACTAAAGAAAATGAAGAGCCCTACTTCGACGCTTGCGAAGATTGATTGTGGTGGTGAAGAAGGAAGGGTTGTTTGTTTCTGTGCACGCGTTTCGCGTTTGTTTAATGGCCTCCACGCATCACGTGACACAGATGTGCTTAATTTTCATTTCATCTCCTACCAGATCTTGACCGGATCCTAACTTCAAGGTTTCATCAGATTGAGTCATTGACTGCTAAGCATGATGTTGGTGGGTGGTCAAAGTGTAGCGGAGTTCCTCTCGTCGGTATTACCAGCACCTGGTAATAGTCGTTTGGAGGATGAGTTTCAGCGACCCTTAGTGACCCTCACATTCGCTCAATCTCTTGACGGGAAGATAGCAGGCAAGGAGGGAAAACAGCTTATTCTCAGCGGCAGAGAAAGCATGCTCATGACTCATTGGTATGATACTGATCTGAAACTGACATATATCCATCCCTTACTATTGCCAAGGAAGGATGCGCACCAAGCACGATGCCATCCTAGTTGGCATCGGTACTTGCGCTAAATGACGATCCCCAGCTAAATAGTATGTCCCAATTCCCATCTGTGCATATGACTTATGTAGGTACAACAAGGTCGTCACATCCCTGAGGATGAACGGCCAAGCCATCTGCCTCGTCCTGTGATACTCGACGCAAACCTACGCCTTAGACCGGACTGCAAGCTGCTCAAAAATTATCGGGAAAGAAAAGGTCGCCGTCCGTGGGTAATATGCGATGCTAATTTGACCTCCGATGGTGGAAGAAAAGCCGCCCTCGAGGACGCTGGAGCAAGAGTGATAGGCGTGCCCTCGGTGGACGGTGAGTCATGTTCTTTGCTGTCTTGCGCAGGTCATATGAATATCTCCAGGTTTCATCATGATCCCAGACCTCTTGAAGGTTCTTTATAACTTTGGAATCAAGACTCTCATGGTTGAAGGAGGTGCGACCATTATCGACTCTTTCTTGGCGGAACCTGCACGCACCAAGCCTAATATCATCATCGTCACAATTGCTCCGACGCTGATTGGTGACAATGGTGTTGGTTACGGCAAGAAACTCTCGGCTACACAGGTACGAGAAAGGATGCGTTCATGCAGGATCATGGGTTTTCACCTCAGGTCACATTAGATCCCCTCCTTGAAACACATCCGAACTGAAGTCATGGGGCGAGATGTTGTGATTGTCAGTGCATTAGAGTGAATTTTGCTCGAATGAGCATTAGCTCCCATAGGATAATCAGAAACTACGAGAACAACAAAGCAAGATGACTTATGTTACATATCAATGAGATGATTGCTGGGTATAACAGTTGCAGTGTGTGGTACAAATCGGCGCAGCTATTCGATGCTAATACTATTGAAGAATAAATATAGGATGCAAAACATTCTATCTATGGAAAAAGGCAGCATTGTCTTGTGCATGGTCGCACTTATTAGCAATGCGGGTCGCAGCTTCGAGTGCTCTCTCAACAAGAGCGCGGGAAGGAGAAGTGAGAGGTGTACTCTCCAAGAGATCTATCCTCGCAAGATTAAACGAGAAATCGTGGAATGAGAACAGAACATACCTCGATACAACAAAACATATCTCATAACTCGCTGGGTTGGTTGAATTGCAAGATCCCGTACACTTTGCCTTCGAGTCAGAGGCTCTCCCCTTGATCGACCGTCGACCGAGTTGACTCTAGGACGTCGTTCTGCATGGGACTTGGCATCACCGTCATCAGACACCTTCCAATAGTGTTCAACAGTCCGTTGTCTATCTCTAATCCTACTCCCTGCCTCATTCATTAGAGTTAGAAGACGGGGAGGAGAGGAACTAGCGGGAAAAGAGTTTCCACTTGACTTCTCGACCACAGTGGTGAGAGGATTGTTTGTGGTGGAGAGCAGAGACTTGCGCAGACGCCATTTCCCTCCCATGATGGCTGACTCGCCTTCGTGGCTGCGACCATCAGTAAAGAAGTTGCCTGCCACTCTGCACCATGAAACCATAGCAGCTTCAATATCATCTTCGCAAGCCATGAAGGCGATGGATACGCCCCAAGCGGAGGGGTCATCAAGGAAGGCCTTCAACAACGCCTCTGATGCTCGTATGAGGTCAGGAAGGTATGTTAACAACTGCGGAGGTGGTTGATTCGCTGTCTAAATATATCACCTCAGTCACAACGTTCCCTTGAGACGTCATATTGGTGACAAACCTGTCCTGTCAGGAGCATCTTGAGGGCTCCTTGGTATTTTTTCTCTGTCCCGACGATTTCTCGGATGCAAAACAATGCCTTTCTGGCAGTACTCCAGAGCGCAGCGTCGTCAATAGTCCGACTCGGCATCATCCAAAATTATAGGTAACGGCGTCACGGACTCGGACTCTTCCGATCGACGTGGCGAACTTGGATGACTGGCGAACTGATCTCCGAGTTGGAACAAATGGCTAGATCTTTGCTTAGAAAGTGATATGCTAGCCGAACCATGGCTAGTGGCCCTCGGGATAGGGAGTGACCGATGTTTGCCCTTGCGACTCCGTTTCCGTATGATTTCGAGATGTTCCACAACAGCTTCATCTGATAGATTTTCGTCCATTGCCATGGATATATTGATCTCTTCGTCGGTCGGAACAGCGCTTGATCGGGTATAATGCGAATTGCCAGAAGATGTCGAAACAGAAGTGCTCCTTGGAGACGCACCAATCCATGCTAAAGACGCAAGTGCTTCAGTGCTGGGACTGGCCTTTTGAATGCTTGATGCTGACAAGGCAATGGATGCACTACTGTGGGGTCTTCTCCGCATGGGTGATAACTCAAAGTTTGTTCGCCGATCGTGCCATGGCTGATGTATCGGCTAAAAGGTGATGAGTCAATGATGGACAAGGTGCACTTGGTGCACTTGGTGCGTGTACTCACTATGTCTAGCCGTAGTGGCGATGAAGGCTTAACGAGTGGTAGAAGACTTTGGTTGCGGACGTCCTTATCGGAGTTTGATTCTTGGTTGGATGATGGAGGGGGTACTAGTCTCTTCTGACACAATGTGGTATGATGGTGAGGGGGATGAACTTGAGACATGAGAAACCAATGATGAGCATCGCTTGATCAAATTTGACCTCTTTTGAAGCGGGCATCTGGTGATATGGCCATCCTCTGCGGTACGAGTCTCCTCCGAGGTAATGCGGTTTGACAATTGGGATGAACTTGAAACATGCGACAATGCTACTGAATGTCGCTTGAACAGCTTTGACCTCCTTCGAAGGGGAAACTCTGATGTAATATGACCATCTTCTGGCTGCGGCGACAACGGCGCGACGGCACCGACGGGATGGGGCTTTACGGGACCGAGGATCATGGTGGGCGATGTTTGGGAGGAATGAACTGAAGGCGTTATCGGACGGTCATTAATATCGATTTGCAATGAAGGCGGTTGGTGATAATGTGCCTTGATTTGAGCATGATGAAATTGCGCAGCACTACTCGGTTCAGGTGCATCATCCCAAGTCCATGACGTAGGTAGAGATTCAAAGGGGGACGATGACGGAAGGGGTTGTGAATGTGATCTTGTATGCGTGGCATGAGGATTCGGAAGGCTGGGCATCTTCAGCGTTGGTTGGTTGATGACCGAATGTTGGGGCACTCCTAATTGCTTCTGATAAGTGCGAGGATCGCCAGTCAATTGACTGATAGCGGGTGATATCGGCGAGGGGGGCATGTTTTGAATGTGGCGATATGCATTGCCTAGCCTTCCCTCAAGATCTCCACTTATTCTAGGAGAACATTTTCCAGGGTAGGCGGCAGGCAAAACTGTTTGACCAGAAAAAGTGCCGAAATTACTAGTAGTGCCTGGAGTAGTACAACCCGTCTGAGCACTCCAGCTGGTGTCATAGTTGCCTCCATGGCTCGCCGAAGAATTCTGTGGATGTGACACACATGACTCTTCCGTTGAAAAGGATCGCACGTTTTCAGTATGAGTGACATGTTGGGATGTTTTACGTGGCTCCACTTCGAACACTGGGACGATAACGGGACTGAGAGTCGTATTGGAGATCTTGCTGTCACCCAGAGTATCAGAGCGTTTTCGTGGGGTTTCGTGAGGGACAGTCCTTCGGAAAGGAGATCGCAAGTTTCGGCCAGAATTTCTTCTCGCCGGACATGCTGCATGCCAGTGAGCGCCGGGAGTAGCCAACTCGATGACAGGAGCTGGCCTGGAGAGTGCTGGCAATCCAGTCCACCCGTCGGAATTTAAATAGACCTAAGCCTCGACCCTCAGAGCCAGGGAGACGGAAGACCGAGTCTTGACACTTCATAAGACTTGTATCCTTAGTAGGGCTTAGGCTGTTGCCCTTCCACGCCAAGCCTGAAGCAGCCCGAAGAAAGGGCCGCCTTCTTCATCCCGAACACGGCATATGTACGACGGTTCGGGCTCCGAAGCCGTCCACGGCTGTATCACAGTCTCGTCTTGCAATGAGCCACTTGGAAGTTGCCAGCAATGCGCCACAACGCTCATATGATTCAGATAGAGCTCATTTTGCCACCTGACCTTGTTGATAAGGCTTCTCTATAGTTCGCATTCTTTCTCCGTTCATATCCCTTACTGTGCCTTTGGGCCAGACTTTTGGTTATCCTCCTTGACTGCGCTGATACGTTCTGCTGACCAACTGACATCTAGTACTGCGGTAGAAATTCGGCAAGTGGAGTAGCGTTTCTTGGGCATGCTAGGTATTTGTGCGGATCATTTCTCTTCTCTTCGATATGAATTCAGATAGCTTGTAATAGTACACGATAATAAGATGGTGCGGATCTGCCGCTGCATAAAGACATCGTAAATAGAAAGCAAACAGAGTTATCGATAATATTTATTCATCCTCTGAGTCGTTGCTGTCGTACAGCACAACGTACTCAAGGTTCTCAGGTTGGGAATGCGTATCCTTGCCAGTCGGATCCATAGTCATCAGACGAAGGGACGCTGACCAACGATACTGACGACCCATCAGAGGCCCCATCATCTGTCCCGTCCGTCGTAGGTTTGGATGTCGAGGGATATGATGGTTCAAATAGGTGACCAAGGGGACCAACAGAATGAGCAGACCTGTCGTCCGATGATGACTTTGGCATGATCATCGAGGATGACGCCAAAGAATGATCGTCAGCTTCATCAGCTGACTGACGAGGCTCGGTGACAGTGACACTGTGAAAGGCATTAATTCAAGTGCAGCGAGACAGAGAACCGAACGTACTCGATCCAAATGTTAGCGCCAAACCTTTGGCCTGCGCCGTCCGTCAATTGCCAGTAACTAACATATCTACCAGGAACATCGGGTGCCTGATAGGAAATTTAGCGATTACAGATTGTGGCAGACCCGACGAACGAACCTTTAGGTCACTGGTCCACACATCAAGAGCTTCTCCCGGATCAACGCGTCCTACTTTGACAACCATCGAAGAGTCAGCTTCGGGTGAAAAAGACTCCCCCGCAACGAAGTGAATCTCAGTCATCTCTGGCCAAGGCTTTTCCCCATCATTTAACATCCGCCAGGACTTAACGAACTCAGCACCAGGTGGAAAAATCTGACCGTCAGGAACTGTCGTATCGGACACAAAAGCACAACTGAGAGGGGTAATTTGGGCCTGTTGCTGTTCTGGGCTGGGCGTAGCAGCCGCTTGTTCATCCATGACGCTATCAGGGAGTGCAGAGAAAGTTGTATCGGATGGAGCGGGTGCTTCAGAAGCGACAGGGGATGGTGTGCGGAAACCACGTAGAAGTGCAGCAAGATCCCTGTCCGCAGAAAAGAGTGGCTCTACCATCGGCGGAACATCAAAGGACAATGTCGGGATAACAGACGACACTTCCTTGAGGAGTGGACTCAGCAGATTCTTCAGGGCGAATTGATTTGAAGAGAGAATTTGTAGATTCCGCCAGCTTGCCCAGATTGGTTTCAACAGCCTTATCCGAGTCAGCCACAGAACTAGGAAAATCTACTTCGGATCGTCTTGCTTCAGCAAGGTGTTTCATTTCCCGGTTCACTTTTGGCCAAACTTCACGAAAGATATCAAGTGAAGGGTTCAGGTCGAGGGGTGGCGAGTTCACCTCAGCGGAAGGTCGATTGATCGTCTGGGCCGAATTACTATAAGGTGAGGTTGATTGTTCACGGTCAACAGCGGAAGGCTGCTGGGACTGTGGTAATTTAGGAACATTCAGAAACGACACCAAGAGCCAACAAGTGTTGCACTGACCTCAACTGGTCTGACCGCCTGGTAGCAAGAGCTGACACTCAATTGGGTGGGAGACGAGGAAGGTTCTTCGCAGTTAGGGGCGGGAGACTGCGGGAATTGGGGTGATTTAGCAGGAGTTAGACCATAACCCCAAGGGCCGACAGAGTTTGCACTGACGCAGTCGGAGCACTGTGCTAAAACGGCTAGAGGACTCAGAGACTCGGGAACGACAAGAGACGGCTCCTGTTCTTTTTTCACAGAAATCTCGGAGGAGGTACGTGATACAGAAACGGGCGGAGATTTCTGAGGTCGAGATTCCAAAGTCTGGGGAAGGGTGCTCCCCTGGGATGTCCTTCGAGAATGGATGAGATTAGTCACCCCAACTCTGTACACGGTAGGAACAACAGTGTCAGGAGTCTTCATCTTCAACAACGGATGAATGGAAGGGTGGACCGGGATAGGGAGGGCTTCGCAATTCTGACACAGGTCGAAATCAGGACAGCTAGGGTGCATGCACTACACAAAATGCAATCGTTAGAAACATCATCATCAACGATGCCCGAGAAGTGATTACCTTATAACGGACACCACGAATGGTCCTCCGGCAGGCTGATGACGTAGCCGATTATTTAATGCTCGCAATCAATAGGACAGAACTTACAATCACACGTCGCGTAATGAGTAGCTATGTTGGTCACTGCATTGCGCATCTTGAATATTTGTGAGACGGGTTTCTCTTCACAAGAAAGAGAACAGTTACCATAAGGTCGCTCGTCTTGCTCACTCGCACAAAGCCGTGATAGGGATGTTGCTCTCCGGTAATCCTGATCACCAAGGTGTCAATGCTGACCATGCTTTGTAATAGAACACGTACTTGAAGCAATTGGCGCAAGTATCAAAGTCTTTCAAGCATTCATTAGCACTCTAAGATGATCCAGAAGTGTGTTTTACCTGGACAATTGACACATTTCTAGGTAATCATGAGTGGTAAGGAACTGGGATAAAGAAAGCAGACTCACGAAGCGATCACCAACAATAGGAGAATCACACATGTTGCAAGCCGCGCAATGACGAATAGTCTCTGGGGTCGTCGCGAAAGTGTGAGGACTATCTGCTGTAGCATTACGACTATTTGGGGAAGCATCACGCTCCCCGCTTCCACTAAAGACCGTGTGGACAAACACTCGTCCGGGCGTTTCAATGTCGAAGAATTCATGGAACGAGTTGTGCCTCTCTGCAGCACCTGACTCGATACAGGGCGTGCATAGATCATAGTCTGGGATGGAGAATATATAAGGATATTGCGTTGTAACATTGGATCATATAATCTTACCAGGACAATCCAGGCATTTACGCCTGACGCCAACAATGATTTCGTTGCAGCTGTCACAAACAATATTTCGGTGAACGACAGGCGAACGTTGATTAGGCTCGGTATCAACAAGCTCAGTTCCGGTAGACTGAGACTCTGCGGGCATTTCCACGGCCGACGGTGTGATGGCAATTGACGGCCCAGCTTCACGTCGCTGGACAACGTGAGTTGGCCCAAAACTCAACTGGTGCATAGCACCAGATTTGGTGAAACAGCTTGGACACTAACAGATAGTTCAGCTAAGCAAATGTCATTGGCAAAATAAAAGTTCTTACAACATAGTGCCATGGGCATTTCACACATCCGTACCAGCTTCCAGAGAACTCGTTCCTACAGACGAAACACCAATGTGATGAAGGAGACTCCATTGAGACGTTCGTTGTATTGCACGATGCCTCTGACGAAGTATGAGGGGCCTCGTTGGATATTTCCGACGGCGCAGATTCACGTCGCTGGACAACGTGAGTTGGCCCAAAACTCAACGTGTGCATAGCGCCAGATTTGGAGAAACAGCTTGGACACTACCAGATAGTTGAGCTAAGCAAATGACATTGGCAAAAAGTTCTTACAACATAGTGCCACGGGCATTTCACACATCCGTACCAGCTTCCAGAGAACTCGTTCCTACAGGCGAAACACCTATGTGATGAAGAAGGCTCCATTGAGACGTTCGTTATGTTGCACGATGCCTCGTTGGATATTTCTGCTCCAAAGGGGTTCTGGCGATGAGATGTATCGACTTGTGCTGAAGCATTGCATTCGCCAAAAGTATTGAGCATGATACGATCGATATCTTTCTTGAAAGATGCCAAGAGAGTTTCCATCTCCGACTTCCCTTTGGCGACTGAGCAACATGGCTGAGAGGCTCCTTGGGGCGAGAGAGAAGGAAGACTTGGAATCAAGGGATGCGCAGGTGGCTCTCGGAATATGATATGTGGTGGCGGCGGAGTGAACGAAGGTGAGATTGGAGGCGTGAAGACGCTAGGACGTTCAAGAGTAGGAAGTGGTCTAGAAGAAGGTGGCGGTAGATGAGCCGCTTTGAATGAAAGAAACTCCTGGGAACGTGTATCGAACGATGAAGTAGGTGCAGGAGTCGGGAAAAGTGTAGGAGGCGGGGGAATCGCCATAAAGGATAAAGGACTGGGAACCTCCAGAGAATCCTCGACCGTTGCACTGGGTACTTTGTGGGGAGTCTCGTCGAAGATAGAGAACCTGAGCAATGGGTTGGGCCAGCGCCTGCGTAAAGGGGCAATACGAGTGCTGTACTCCTCTGCGTTATGGACTTCCTTTCCAATCAAAATACGAGACGGCTTAGACGCGTCAGGAGAGAAAATGAGCTTAGAAAGATAATAATTATGGCTTATAGGAAATATGCGATACAGCTGCAAAGGCGAAACGTCAGCGCTTCAGCAGTGAGAACAGATAAGGGAAGAGCACTAAGCATACCTGCTGGTGAAGCTCCTCGTATGTAGGAAACAAGTCAGTCCCTGAGAAAGAGAACTTGCGAGTCTCGTTTCTATAAGTTGCTTTCACTGTGAACATGGTAGCGTTCAAGAGGAGTTGGTGGGGCGCCCGCAGCTTACGCAGTGATTTATATTGATCGCGCCGTGACACAGGAAGTGTGACCAAGGAAGTGTGACGTATTGTGACGCGAATACTCTCGGCTAGAGTCGGGAAGTCCGGAAGTAACTAGTGAGCTTCTAGAGCCTAGCTGCTTCTAGACACTAGTGTACATCGTACAATTATCCCAAATTCAATACATGCTGCCATCATATGATAATAATGTATTATCCATGCTCTCCCTGTACTGCACCAACATTTCTACACTGATCATTTTCAGGCCCCATCGATCCGCAAATGCCCTGCAATCATCGCGCCGCGCCATGGTTCCAAACACATCGTCATTCACTAGCTCGCATAATACACCCCCTAGAGGTTGATTGGTGAGGGCGCATAAATCGACACCAGTTTCCGTATGACCCCTGCGTTCCAAAATACCGCCTTGCTGTGCTCGCAAGGGTACCATATGTCCCGGGCGGCTGAAATCAGACGCCCTCGAGGTGCAGTCCACTAACTTGCGCACGGTGAGTGATCGGTCATAGGCGGAAATCCCTGTTGTGGTGCCTTGAGATTACATCAATACATGACATAGCCCGAGATTTTTTTTTGAAACAGACCGTGTTTATAGTCTACGGTAACGGTGTAAGCGGTTTTGTGTCTCTCCTGGTTGTTGGGGACCATCATGGGAATTTCAAGCTTGTTAAGATGCTCCTCAGGAAGAGATATGCAGATGTACCCGCTAGAATGGAGGTGAAGACAGAATGTATGAGTGCAAAGGAGTCATACCTCGTGTGCTTGATCATCCATGCCATTGCTTCGACGGAACATTGACTTGCGGAAATAATGACATCGCCCTCGTTCTCTCTTTGCTCATCATCCATGACAACAATGGCTTCACCCCGCGCGAATGCGTCCAGCGACTCCTCTACCGTATCAAAGGAGAAATTGGTTCTCAATATGACGTCCTTTACTTGAGTGGGAAGCCAGGTAGGGTTAATGGAATCTTTGCACACTCCATTCGCTTTGGTAGGTGCATGATGCTCGGGAACAGCGCCTTGAACCGTTGCTGTGGCCATTGTAGTGAGAAATGTTTTATTTACTCCCGGCGGTTTGGCGTTGGCTGCTCAATCCGGCAGATGCTAACAGGTCGGATGTGCAGCAAATGTTCATTTGTGTAAAGCTCTAGATCATTACAGTGCTTATGATGAGCAAGAGCGCTAAGTACTGGTTTTAAATACCAATGGTCCAAGCACAAGTCTTTGCTACCCGAGAGCCGAGCAGAATTACGGCTCGATCGGCTGTTTGCGGAAAGAGAGTTAAATTTTGGTTCGCGGTAACACGGCAAGATGTCTGTGCACCTCTTTCTCCTACTTCGACCTCACAGCTCGCGCTTGCTGGGACAGGTTCCTTCAATCAAGGACCTCTATAGATATTTGACTAGAGTCTCATAAAATATTAGCAATGTCGCATCTAGCACCAACTGGCAAGTGGGACGCAAGGTATTTATTGTCTCATATCATGCGGAGCGTGTAGAGTTGGTTTTCATTTCGTGCTTTTTGAAGATACCTTGGCCCTGTCCCCCACGACTCTTCATACTATGCCAAGTGCATGCTCGGTGGTGTCCTTGCATGCGGTATCACCCATGCCGGTATCACGCCTCTTGACGTGGCCAAGTGTAACATGCAGGTTTGTCCAGTCCTTCCAGGCCTCGTGTCGTGTCTCATAGCTTTTTCGAACAGGTAAATCCTGCAAAATACAAGGGTCTTTCGTCTGGTCTCGCGACTCTCCTTCGTGAGGAGGGTCAGACCGGTATCTGGAAAGGCTTTGGTCCCACCTTTGTCGGTTACTCGTTACAGGGCATGTTCAAGTACGGTCTCTATGAAGTGTTCAAGGACCAGTACATGAACTTGGCTGGCGAGGAGCTTTCTAACAAATACAAGCCCGCCATCTGGCTCGCTGGTTCCGCCTCGGCAGAGGTCTTTGCAGACATCGCACTTTGCCCTCTCGAGATGACAAAAGTTAAGATCCAAACCAGCCCTAGCGGCACGTTCCCTACCGCCTTTGGTGCTGCCCTCGCGGAGATGAGCAAGACCAAGGTTGAGACCCGCTACCCCTTCGGCTCCCTTGTTCCCCTCTGGTCCCGACAGGTTAGAATAAGCGTCTTCTTTTCTGATTTCACTATTCACAACTTTTTCTTACAGATCCCTTACACCATGGCCAAGTTCTTCTTCTTTGAGAAGATCGTCCAGGTCTTCTACACTCACGTTTTCACCGAACCCAAGGAGTCCTATGCCAAGACTACTCAACTCGGAGTTACTTTTGCGTCTGGTTACCTCGCTGGTGTTGTCTGTGCTATTGTCTCCCACCCAGCTGACTCCGTCGTCTCCCTCATGGGCAAGCCGGCAAACAAGGGCAAGAGCATTGGCACGATCGCGTCAGAAACTGGTTTCGCTGCACTTGCAACCAAGGGTCTCGGCACCCGTGTATTGATGATCGGTACTCTTACCGGTACGTGCGCATCGTACTCTGTTCAAAATAGCTAACCAACGCACTAATCAAGGCTTCCAATGGTGGATCTACGACTCCTTCAAGGCGTCGATGGGTCTCGGCACCACTGGTGGCAAGTAAACCACTCACTTGTCTGCATTGGTGGTGTCTGCGCTGGTAGTCAGTGCCCATATCACCTTTTTGATTTGCTCGTCTAATTTATTATGCAGGAGGACATGCAATAGATCATTTCTGGCAGTATACAGTTAGTTTACATTTATTCCCTTGTGGTTCGTATTGCTGTCTATTTACCCCGTACAGTCCGTATACTCCGTGCCATGCAATAGATCACGATCACCTTACGACGATACTACTGCATCCTCTTCAGCAGTCTGCACCTGAGGGTAATTTTTGAACGAGCCTCGCTACGTTATAAGATTGTTAATATTCGCTGCTCGGATCTGTTCGTTGGTCCGATTCGTCCCGTGCGTAAATGAGCAGGGGCCCGGCTTAGATAAGCTTCGGAATCAACTCAACAGGCCCGGGACTCGTCGATTTCCAGGCCAGCAGTTGGTGACCAGCTATCCGGAGTACTTTTCACGATGTCATATGCCCTCCTTGCGTCCACACGATATGACCCCTTTTTGTTATCATGCGTTTGGAACAATGATCTAGATGGGCCATCACCTTATCTTCTCCTTCATTACCAAGCAGACCGTCTCATCGCGTCTGCCGCACTCAATGATAAGGCTTTCCGTCACGGAACCACTTTGTCCAATGTCAAGGCGTTATGCGACAAGGTTGTCCGTGAGCATAATGATTTTAGGGGAGAAATTGCGTTGAAGGTGGTGACATTTAACACGGGATTTATGAAACAACTAACTTACGGTCTCACGCCAGGTTCGCGTCGTTTTGAATCCTTCTGGAGAGCTTTCTGCTACTGCAACCCCGGTGAAAGAGTTCACGAGCGATCCAACCCTACCATCTCTCTTCAATCCCATAACAGACTTACCCCCTGCATTCGCCCTCACCATTCATATCGATACCCAACCAACATCAGACACCATATCATTGAAGACAACAGATAGGCGGGCCTATGATGACGCACGTATACGAGCTGGCCTCCAACCTCTAGGCTCGTTGGATCCACCGGCCAACGATGCACCTGATGATGTGATCCTGTACAATACCCGAAATGTTGTCACTGAGTCATCCGTGTGTAATGTTGCATTCTATCGCAACCGTCGTTGGGTCACCCCGCTTTTTGGCCGCTGGTTGCATATCTGGTGTTCTGCGACGATGGCTTATTGAGCAACAACGCATTTTTGAAGCAGTAGAGGACGAGCTCACGCTTAATAGTATCAAGGATGATGAATGGGTGCTTGTTTCTAACGGCGTCATTGGTTGCCAATTAGGACGTATTAAATTACATACTTCAACCAAAACGGGTGATTATGTCAAAGACTAGACTACTTTTGATAGTTATCTATGAACTAACCTCATATGTATCTATGTCCATAGTATCTACCTCCTGACCATCAAACATTCCGTCATCCATCTCGCTCAGGATATAGTCCACCACGAAACTATCCTGAACAAGGCGGTCCACTCTGGATAGATGCCGTTCAGTGTATGGAATCATACCATCGACGAGTTCCTTCAATGCAGTATTGCCGCTCGCAGTACTTTTCACGCTCTCTTGACCAGAGGATTGTAAGATACCTTCCTGAGCCTCGTCCGTAAATGCCGCTATGACATCGTCCGCCGATCTTAGTTTCATGACTGCATACAACACCCCTTGCGCCACTCCGCTTGTCTTAGCATTGGGATTCCAGTCACGAACATAGCGTAAGAGGCGGGCAAGATCAGACCCGCCGAGGGTCCGTAGCACCTCATCAACTGCGCTGTTGCCAGTGACCGATGATGCATCAGCTGCGGATTCCGATGGGGTAGCACGAATGCCTTTAAACAGCGATAACAATCTTCCAGGCTGTTGCATAGCGAGGGCAAGTTGTATAGCTTTACGATAGTCATGAAGGGACAGATAGTTCATGAAATCTTGCTCCCTGACGAAGAAGACCATGAGCTTGAACAAGATATGCATGATGACGTTCAAACCTCAAGACCAGCTCGGAACGTTTAGCCTCCTCCTCTCGTTCCTGTTCCTCAGTACAATCTTGCCAGAATGTCACTACAGAGTCCGCTGCTGCTGACACAATCGTACGCTCATCCGTGCTGACGGCAAGTGCCCAAACCTGGAGGTAGATTAACTTCAACTGAAATGAGAGAGCCAGTAATCCTACTTTGTCTTCGTGATTGTCCATGGTAGCCGTACACTCTTCTTCGCGTACATTCCACAGTTTGACAAGGCCATCGGACGCTGATGTAACGAGCTGCATGCCGTGATCGATGAAATCAACTCTCAACACGGAGTTGGTATGTCCCTCGAACGTTTTCACGCAAGTGAAATCCTCCAAGTTCCACAATTTTACGGTTTTATCCCCGCTTCCGGTTGCGAGGACGCGCTCCGAGCGACCAAACTTGACCGTCCAAATGCCCCGCTTGTGGCCTTTACAGGTTCCCAGTAGCTTGATCTCTCCGTGTGCAGAGCGGTCTCCAGTTGCACGGGAAAAATCGATTTCATATATTTTAGCTGTGCGGTCTTGCGATCCAGATGCCAAGAGGCGGTCGTTGGGTGCGACATCGAGAGAATTAATGTCTTTCTCGTGTGCTTTATGAGTGGTCAAACTCTTGCATTTCATGAGGCTTTTGGCCATGCTGGGAGGCATCGAAAACCAGTGGCACGTCGCCAATATACCACATCTTGATCGTGCGGTCCTGACTGCCGCTGAACATAAATTGCACACCCGTGGTGCCATCTTCGCCGGAAGCTCGCGACATTGCGATGGTGCCTACGCTTTCTGCATGACCTTCGCAGATGGCAACGCAGCCCCACTCCGTCGGCAGGTTGTCGTTCGGAGATGCAGGCGCCCATAATCGAACAGAGCGATCTTTGCTTCCACTCGCAAAGAGTTTGCCTCCCGCGCCATGGTCAAGCGATAACACAATTTCGGTGTGACCAGTTAAGAGCCGCGCATCTAGCCCTGCAGTTGAATAAATCCGGATGAGGGATGAATTTGTAGCGAATGCAATGTGAGAATCGACAGATTTTGGAGACAGGAAAACCGCATCAACGATCTCGTCATTGAAACCGATGAGTTGCCGGTGGAGATTTCGGGTGTTCAGGTCGTAGAACAGGATATTCTGGTCTGCGTGTACCGAGACGATCGTCGATATTAACGGCAAGTAGCTGAAGGCGTGCTGTTAGTGACAAATGTACTCACGAGGGGACTTATACTAACACAGCTTCTACAATCTGACGCTGCTCCTCTTGATCTTCAGTCTGTAGGTCTGCCGCCTGGCTGAGGGAATATAAGACGGATGAATCCTTTACGTTCCATATCCGGATGATACCTTTCTCCCCAGCAGTGTAGAAACGCAGTTGGGAAGCACTACTACTAGGAACCAAGTCCCCGGCCTGCAACAACCCAACTGCCTCAACGCGTTCCATAACAGGAATGGTTTGAGCCAGTACAGGTGAATTGCTCTTTCCTTTCCCCTTAGTGGCTTCTGCGGATTTCGCTCCAATCGACTTCGCGTGCAAGTTCCAGACCAAAACAACAGAGTCTCTTCCCCCGCTTATAAGCCATTTTCCGTCAGGAGTCACGTCCAAACCCCGGGGAACAGAAACGTGCCCTTCGAGAACAGCGATCGGACGTAGTGCACCTTGATCCCCCTTGCTTGCGGTTGCCGTTAAATCAAATATCCGGATGCGAGTGTCCACGGAGGCCGTGATGAGTTGGAGTATATTTTGTGAGACCACGACAGAAGGGTCTCGGGGGAAGTTGAACTTCAACGCGCTCACAATGCCGCCGTGCCCTTTGAAGATGTGAGTGACGTAGCCACGTTTGATGTCCCAAACCTTGACAACACCGTCCGCAGAGCCCGAAGCAAGATATGTGGAGGATGGATCGATGGTGCAGACGTGTACGGGGGCATCATGTGCACGAGCAACCACTCGAACGGGATGTATTTTATTGCTTGCGGCAGCAGTGGGGATCTCGTACACACGCAAAGAAGGAGCAGAAGTGAATACAATCAGTTGCGAAGCCGATGGGGTCAAGCACAGCGAAGTAATCGATTGAGTGTCCTAGATTGTCATCAATCATGGCATGTCCTAACATATTGAGGGTGGAATAACTCACCCCTGCAAACCGACATATTTCTTCGCCCGTCAAAATATTGGTGAGCACAGCTTCCTCTGCAACACAAGTGATGAGTTTGCTCCCATCACCAGAGACCGCGACAGATCCACACGTATGAAGCGGTCCAATAGAACGCTTGTTTTTATAGCTGCTCGGAAACTCAGAATGCTAGCGCGTGAGGCGGCACGCAAAGGAACTCACACTGTTTTCAATCTGGATTTGCCACCTGTGGATGCCATCTCATGTAACTTCGGGTTGACTTCGGGGCATATACAAAATTCACTCTGCAAGTCTATTTGGTTTTGTATCTTCTAATTTCCTTTTCGAACTACTCGTCCATCGCAAGCGGCATATATATACATGTTCGGACTAATACTCATGTGCACCAATGAATTGAGAAAGTAGAGAAGATTCGTAGAATATGTTGAGTCCATTTATGAGTCCTAGTGCAAAGTGGCTGAAAACTGGAGAAGGAAACTCCAGTGCTCAAGGAAAAATGAGTAGACGAGGAGTTCGGCTTTCAAGTTGGTGCTAGTGATCTGAAATGTGCTACTGGTACGAGCGATGCGTCAATATTTATACATCAAATGAATACAAGAAGGGACGAACATACCTTATGTAGCTCGATGCTCAGCCTGCCACTGACTTTGCATGCGTGCAATCGTGTCCTCTGCTGCTCGCCTCAACTTTGCTTCCTGGTCTGCTAAATATTCAGCTTCCCTCCTCTTTATAACCTCCCCCTCCAGCATCGCCTCGACTGTTCTGAGAGCAGTCTTCGCTCTAGCTGCCTCAGCCTGAGCTTCCGCTAGCTGATCTGATATCTTTACCGAAACAGATATCGCATCTGCAGACTGCCTGCGCAATCCCGCCATTTCAATCTGCAATCGGTCCACGAGATTTTCGTCGGAGTGGGTAATCAGCGCACGGGATATAGAGGGGCTCAGCAAACGAGAAGGGGCCTCGTTTAGTCCAAAAGCGCCAAGTCCGGCAAAGGATGACTGATGAGGGGGAATAACCATATCTTCCTCGCTCTCATATTCATCATCACTTATCTCGTGTACGTCCGCACCTAGATCCATATCATCCTCGCCATTTCCATCATCATGGTCATTTCCCCTGGTGCGTACGGCGGAAATGTTGCACGACGGAATCGAACGTCCCGAGCCCACAGCCAGCGAGCTCAGGGGAGATGACAGATCAATAGATTTTCGAGGTCGACCCCGTTTCTTCTGCTGAGTGGAGTTGGATGGATCCTCGGCAGCCTTTGTAGGTCTTCCCCGCTTCCGTGGCCGCTTGGTGCCTGGGGGAGCAGAAAGATTTACTGTCCAGTAAGAACCGAAGCCAGGATCTGTGACAGGACGAGGCTGTTTTTCAAATAATCTATTCAAAGACAGGTGATGGCGGACAGATTGCTGGAATTCAAGTTTGAACGCAAAAGTTTTAGCCATCACACCCTAGTGCACTGACCTTCCATGTCGGCCCAGCAGTCCTGAAATACAAATATTTTTCCTCCATGGCAGCATATATCTCGCGAATGGTGAGACGTCTCCGTGCACTGCCAAGGATTGCACAGCGCAAGATCACTGGAAGAGTGTGCTGGGGTCGCCCATCCGTATCTGGAAGACAGGCTAAAGTGTCGGGACAATTGGGGTGAGGAGCATGCTCTTTGTATGGTGGATCGTATTGGGGAGATTCTATTGTTGCGTTGACGCTGTCGTCTGAGGTGGGAGAGGAGGAGCTCGCGGAAATAGGTTGTCTGGTTGTTGAACTGTTGGCGAAGACAAAGGGGGTAGCAAACAGAGGTGTCAGAATAAGCCGCTAAAAAAATCCGAGAACCGGTGCACATACTGATACAAGTCTGCAGAGTCATCTTTTGGGTTCAACAGATTTTTCAGGCTCGACATAGTATTTCTGAGGGCGAAACATAGGTTCGCAGACAATTGCAATCGTTCAATTTAGAGGTTCTTGTAGGTCCATTACATAAGTTACATAATCAATGTTATACCTTCTAATTGAGTAACAGGAGCAGGCGATGAGGGGCGATGTATTATTATTGGTGGCGTTTTACGCTAGGGAGACAAAGGTGATTAGTCCACTACATACGATAACGATCAGGTGGCGCATTCTGATACTCGTATGGATAGTTGGAGGTGGGATTTTGAACTCTCCAGTCTTGGTCATCTGGTAGAGGATAATCCATATTGATCAGCGAAGATCCACTTGTGGATGATCCCTGATATGACTGAGGTGAAGGCTGGTTGGCTCGTGGCCACCACTCGTAACCTGGGTAATACGAGGTCGAGGGTTCAATGCCAGGAATGTCAAGGCCAAGCATATGCGCCATCATTCGGGTGCTGATCTCCTGGATACCGCTGTTCTGCGGAGCACGTTCCCTTTGAAGAACATCACCAAACGCCTCGCGCTGCAGTACGTCAGAGCTCCTTTCTCCAAACGCATCATCTGCTGCTCTCTTTTGACGATCAGGGCCATGCAACAAATGTGGCATGTTGCTGTCCACCTGCACTCTGACGCCATTAAGAAGATCCCAGGCTCTTCCGGCGCTAGGCCATGTAGTCTTGGCTAGCGTAAGATTAGGTATGGACAATAGTGGCTCGGGCTGACCTGCACCTCTTTCAAAACGGCAAGACATTGTCGCAAGCCAATATAAGCCTGGACATTTGATGGCCGAAGGGTTACTGGTAAGGGAAGAGAATTCAGAAAGGCATATGTCCTTCAAGGGAAAGTACTCGCATGTCACAATGTGCATAATGCTGATGGATATTAGGGATTAGAAGATGCAAATTGCTCGTACAAACGATAAAACACACCCAGCACTAAGAATATACGATGATAAGAACGGTGAACTACATTTGATATTGAAGTTCTCGTGATATGTCGTTACTAGGTTGAAATCAGCGTGTACCAAAGAAATTTAGCTCGAGTACACATACCTATTGTGCTGACATAAGTGGCGGCACTTTGGCACAGATCGAAGGCTTTCATGGAGGCTGTGTCAGAGGCAGGATTCTGTAATATCTGTTCCGAGCTAGATTAAGAAGGTCAGACTTGAACTCTTCAAGATATCAAGGTGACACATGAATCACCCTTTCCAATCAGGAATACTGTAGAGGTATCAGTGTCACAAATCGAATATTCCGACGTTTAACGTACAACGCTCGGTGTAACAATAATACTGCGGACCAATATTGGATGTGGATAAAGAGAACCGCCAGTGGCGGAGTATTTCGCTTGCTAGCTGGGTCGTACCGAAGATTATCAGGAAGGTCGATGTACCATTGGTCCAGTCTAGACTCCAGATTATTCAAGACTGCCCGCCGCGAGCCCCTTCTCGTTGAGCGAACGGGATAAATCATTGTCACGATAGAACCAATTAAAACGGCTGCGTCTCCATCAGGTACGCATATAGTCTGCAGATAAGGCATACGAACATAGTGTTGCAGCAGCCCTGAAGCAGCTCATCGTCAGCGGTGTCGATATGTACTGCGATGTCACTAGGTCGCCGGAGATGTCTTCGCCGTACTGCAGAAGAAGAAAAGGTGAGTCAATAACTAACATGTCGTAGGTTTGAGTGTACTTCAGCGGGATCTGGAAGAAGTGTATCAAAGTCGCCTTCACTGATAGACACGGGTCGACCTAGCAAGGGGAACGGTTAGGTGCGCCAAAGGAGATGTATGAGATATACCCATATATACAGAAGTGTATCTGTGAGCAGTTGTTAGTGCAAACGTCTTCCCGGAGAGAGTCGGATTTCGCACTTGTCTGCAATGCAACAACCCCACCATATGTGCTTCCTGACCTGGTTCTCCTCAAGGGAGAACATTTTTCTTCCATGAAATTGCCAGTTATCCGCAGCACGATTTAATCCGAGGTCCTGGGCCTACGCGTAGCTAAGCACCCTGCCTTCAAAGTATTCATCATACTAACCATTCTAATCGCCATACCTGCGACGGGAAAGCCATGAGACAGGGCGAGCGTAAATCGACGACGCATACACACCAATGTAAAGCCACCCTTGCTCCATGGAACCTAGATGATACTCAGAAACATGCCGTTCAAACAATTTGCTTCAATCACAAACCTATCCCAAATTCACGATGGCCCAGGAGAAGCAATGCTTGACAAGTAGTTGCGCGAGAACTGTGATAGACTTGCGCTGTGCCACTGGTAAGCACACATAATCAAGACCGAAAATATTATATACCAAGAGCTGCTCTCGCTTGTGCAAGGTAGTCATTGCCAGCCTCCCACATCGTATCAATAGATGTAGCAGGGTTATCATCCATATAACGAGCGGCAATGGCAAATATAGCCAACAGAAGCAGCTTTGTCAAGTTTTGTGAAGGTTCTGGACTGGCGTAGTATGGAGTGCCCCTGGCAGCCTCTGGTGTAGCTGGATTACTACTTTGGCCGATGTGGTAAGCAAGGACTCAATGACAATGACAGTCCTGTTAAGAAGCTCACTTTTGCCTCCTATGTCACGGTCAGAAGAACGACAGATAAACACAAGAGTGACAGAACTCACCACTCGCTATACTCTCTCAGGAAACGGCCCTTGTGGATTACAGGGAAAACCGGGTGTGCGTGAGTGAAATATAAATCAACTAAATGATCTTGCACCGCAAGGCAAGGCAAGTTGACAACAACGTCTTCGACTGGTGGAACAGGAGTTGTATTGGGCTTTGCGGAGGGCCAAAAACGTGCCATAGGCAGTTTCCTGTCATCACAGTCGTGACTACGTATAGAAGGAATCAGAATACAAAACGAACCATATTCCCCCTTCATGTCTGCTATCCAAGCGGGAGCTACGTCCCAAAAGATGGAGACCACTAACTTTTCCATGGTACCGAACCTAATATAAGAATATGGGCATAGGTTGCGAGAGATACAAATTTCAAAGCTCGCTGACCTCTTGATTCTCATCCAGAGAGAGTTGACCAAAAGCAGTGTCCGGGCCATGAGATTCATCTGTACCTTCTGAATCTAGGATCGTATTTGCTGATCAAATCAAAGGCGTATGGAATAAGACGCTCACCTGAAAGTGCATCCATCGTGTACATTTCATTCCAGTTTGGCTGATGTGGACCACTACTAGTTGATGGTACGTCGAGCCGCCGCCGTTGCTGTAAAGGAGCTCCGCTAGGGTTGTAAGCTGGCGAAACACCATGATGGCCGACAGGTCCTCTCGTCAGGCTCGCAGACAGGCGATCCTGCCACTCTGAAGTCGGTATGGTTGAAAGTGTATTGTCTATAGAAGGCGCTTTGCATGACATTCAGGTACCCCAAGGCTGGTTACTCACCTCTGGATGATGACACAATTTCTCTTGAAATCCTAGACTGCCTTCGGGAACGAGGAGAATCACGGGCCGAAGCTTCGTTACTCCGGAATATACATGCGAAGAAGTCTTCTTTTGTTGCCCCGACTGGCTGGGACAGTCTGCCCGAAGGTCCCTGCAGATCCGGATCCAACAATTTGCTCTATTCGGTTGTTGAATGTACGTCAGCACTTACAAATGGGCCTGTGTCTACTCGATTGAGAATTTCCCTTGCAAGATCGTCTTGCCTAATATCGGCTATGACTTGTCGTACTCGAGTATCCGGACAAGAGAGAACGGCACCAAGAAGGGACTCCACTTGATGCCATCGCTGTTCGATTGCTTGTATGTAACCCTTAGGAGGACCACGCTTATAGCTGGGACCTGAAAACAATATCGACTTCCTCTCCGGCGCTCATGCAAAAAATGCTCACCCAGAAATGTACATGCTACAATCGAACAGAGTGAATTGAAATTATGCAATGTCTCATTTATGTTACGCACTGTTTCCCGCTATCGTACAACTCTTGCAAGTACCAGCTGCTCCGGATGGCTCGCACTTGCTCTTTGTCTTTCTGCATTGATCACATGCTAACATAATTCAAGTACAAGCCGAATAAGTGCCCAGATTCGGCGCACCTCTACTACTGCGCTTCCTAGTTGCAAGTGTTTCTTGGTTAACTTCTTCGTCAGAAGGCTCTGATTCGTTCCACTGGTGAGCGGACATGACAATTAAAGGAGAGTTTCGAAGGATGTCTCAGAGGTCGCGTTTATAGAAGGATTAATAAGACGCGCCTACTCCGCTTTCAGCAAGGTTTAAGTAAGCATTTGGCGGTTCTCATGCTGTGAAAGAAAAACAGCACGGCAATAATATTGCGCTATCCATTTCAAAGCAATTGAGGATAGCGAATCCTGCATGAACAACTAGATGAAGAGGTATTGAAGGTAATACAGTTGGAATGGCGAGTCCAAAGTCCTTAGTATGGTGGAGTATATAAATAGAACAAGAGATAGCCTAAGGCCCGATCGGGCTTCGTTCGGATTCGCTAAGGAGCAATATTTGCTCCAAGTAGACGGAGCGGAACATCATCCGCTCGGCTGCACGGGCCCTCACTTCAAAGGGCTGTAAACGAGCGGGAGCAGAATGAACGAATCCATGTGCGTTGCAAGCTGAGAAGTCTCGGTTCGACGTGTTACGGTAAGTACATGGATGTCACGAAAAGGTCGTTCCACATACCTTGGACACAGTCTCCGCCCAACCGTCAATCTGCCATGCCTTCTCACGTAGCTCTTTCCTTGCCTCGAGACTCCTGTTCGCAGGACATTAGTTCTATCAACGTGAAGTATCTATTGGTGAACGAACGGGTATTGCCACATGTGGTTCACTTCGTGTAATCTTCCAACCTGCGAGAACCAAGCTCCGATGGGCGCGACGAACTTGCGACGAGCTTCAATGCCTCTCCGCCTGCACGAGCTTCTGTAAGAACGACATGACTTCCAAAAACAGTTGAAACGAACCATGCATTCTCCCACTCAAGTAGTGTTCCTGGTTTTAACTGGTAGCTTCGAAGCTCGAAGATGCCGCCTTGGGCATGTGGCGGTGCAGTGGGGAAGAAAGCAAACTCCTGCGTGAGCTGAGATGACCGTGAAGTAACGTAAGGTAGGAGTGCCTTGTACGCTTTGGCGTGCTAACAAACACCCAATGAGTCAATGCACACTCGAGATTAACAGACTCATACGTCTGATGCTCTTATGAGTTGAGTGGTCTTGTCAAAGCCAGCGTAATTCTCGTATTCAAGGATATGAACTTGACGTCGTTCGCAACGTCAAGACAATAAGATTGTGATGTCATTGAAAAACATACCAAAAGTGTCCTGCTGCCCCACTAGGGTTTCCCAACTTCCGGTCAGCTTGACGTGTAACTCTGGAGCATCCTTTATGCCAGCATAGTACTTCTCCCTGAACAAGTCAACCATTTCTCAAAAAGTGCCTTTTGAAATATGAGAATTATTTTCTTACGCTGCGGCTTTATACTCGTCAATCGCCCCCGGCAGAACTCGATGAACTTTGGGATGCAAGTTAATAGACAAAATCTAGAAGCTTGTGTTCGTTTCTCACCCTCGAAGCCGTGAACATATTTTCCCCTAGCAACTATCCTTGAGTGCTGTTGAACCTCGATATCTCCTGCTTTCTTCGCTTCTGGTGATCCGTGTAGTATGCTCTGAAAAACACTCCATCAGGATAACTGTCGCAATGTTGCATGTGCGCTACCTGAACGGATATCGTTCTGCGCGCTCCAGAGAGCGCGACTTTAGAAACAGATCTCTTTGCAAGGGATGGCAACATGATAAAAGCTAGATAAAAAGTGGAGTGGGGATGGTCGCAGCAAGGTTGAAGAAGCGGTACAGGTGACAAAGTACTACGTAAGGACATAAGCACTTGATATAAGCGACCCCTGACTTTCAACCAACTACAATTGGCAAAAATTCGTTCTACTTCCGCTGGAACAGCCTCAATTGACAAGCTCCAATGCAAATTGCAACATAAATTTACCCAGTGCGATGTTAGATATAGAACTAGTAAATCATGCTAACCACCGTATCCAAAATTCATAGATCATCCAGTGAGGGGAAGACAGTATATCAACCAGCAGAGTCGCTCGGAAGAACCGATGGTCTGTCTCCTGCGACTGCACGCTACATTCTTGCAATTTGCGAGGCGCAGACCTTAGGCCACGAAGCCCGGTCAGTTCGGTTTCTTCGCATACCAATGCATGCGTGGTGATAACCTTAATGCGCCATGTTAGCATAATGAAGCCAAGCTGACCGAAGCACTTGGATTTACCCAGTTGACAGCATCCGTAGAGGATTCGAACAGGGCTTGGTGCAAAATGTCCACCGTTTCCCTCGCGACTAGTAGCGTTATTTCAATTGTGGAGCCTGCTGAGCCCACGCGTGACAGCATGTCCAGGCTTACGAAGTCACCCCGCCGTGCCGCTTATAAAAGAGGTCAATCGCCGCATTTTGACTCATTGCCCATCAACGTACGAAATGGACTGCGGAATACAGTGTCTGGGCGGCCGTCGACAGCCTGAGAAGGAGGGAACCGCAAGTAGTGGTCCACAGCATCCTGACCCAAAGACTGGATACTTCGTAATTCCTGCATAAATATGTCATCGTCCGAGTAACTTCCAACCTTCACGTTTGTTGGTAGTAAAGGGATGTTCGTCTGCAGCAAACAAGAAGCGCCAAGACACGGCGCTTGAAATATTGCATGACCAGTAGGGGTTACCGCATCAACTTCGATGAACGGTAATCTCGATTTATGAGACATATCTGAAGCTCTGAATGCGCTCAAGAGGGTGTCCAGGTATCGACAAGCATTGATCTGTGCTTCCATAGTTAGTGCGACTTCACAACTTGCGTAGCGATGCCAAGAAATTTGACTGACAATATGCATTTTATTACGTTCATTACCTTCCATTCCGACTGTGAATGGTTGACCACCTCCTAGCTCGATACCTTGGTCGAACCAAACTTCAGGAATCCGATTATTCAGGATCGTAAAGTAGTTGTCTGCCATCTTCATTTCATCCTCGGATGCATTCAGATGATGTAAAAGCGCCAAGAAGTCCGCAGCTCCAGTCCGAGGAAGAATTGTACCATGTCCAAGCCATGCGGACGAAGTATGCACACCGTCGGACGTAACCGCTGTACGTAGTTGAGTAGATAGAACCTCATGTGGAGGCAGAAGGTGTATTGAGTGGTCAGGAGTTCCGAGAACCCGAGCATGCAGAGTGCGAATAATCTCAGGCATAATAAGGTAGTCGTCATCCTGTAAATTCAAAAATTCTGTTCAGAACATGAACCTGGAAGAGAACTTTGTCTACCAACTTGCAGGAAGCAGAAACGAGTGGTAGCCTGTTCGCACGCAACGTATCGAGCTTGAAAGTAGGCGTTATGAGGCGAATTGTATATCCTCAACTTTTCGGAAGGGCAACCTGTCTTCGCGAAGGTCTGGCTAGAAAGAATGGTGCGTATGAGATGGCGTCCGCAGATTCTCCACTCACCTGGTATGAGATTTCCCTCGGACTATTGTTCCATACCACAATCTCCGCTATGACATCTTCCAACCATGGACCACAAAGAAGACTGACGATCCGGACAACATTGGGAAGCCGTGACCAGTTCAAGATGACTGCTGTCACGTCGGGATAGGATTGAGACGCTGAGACCAAGCTAACTCTTTGAACATTTGAAGACCTATTTGCTCCCACCAGGAAGCTCGCCGCTAAGGGACGACTAGGACTAGCGAGGCTATCCCAAGGAGTCTGACCTAAGTCAGCTAGCACATGAATGTGTCGCCGACGCGAGAGCAAATAAACGCAGGGCAGCACAACACAAGCGACGAGGAGACAACGAAAGACGACCGTACGTATCCTACGAACCATCGACCCCAATTTCCACGAAGACGTTGTTTGCAGACCTCAATATTCAATCCTGGTTCTAGAGTCAATGACACGATCTAATGAAGTTGGGCTGGACCGAGCGTTAGATTGGAGCACGGCTGCCAACGCACGTGCACGTGCACGTGGTCTAGCTTCAGGTGGTGACTGCAGACCAACGCATCATGCTCTACGGTACCGGTACTAGGTCTTCTTCCACCATCTAGATGTGCAGAGCAAAAGTAAGGAATCTCATCGATATTAATTGTACTCGCACAAATAAACGAATCCAGACTACCGCCGTCAAGAAGCTTTCCAATCAACAAAAGCAGCCATGCACAGCCTTGAAATGCGCAAAATGCTTGGCAAGGCGGCCAAAGCCCCGACCGTAAGTGCTGTACTACAGTGAGTGAACAACAACTGTTTCAAGTGAATGAACTGATACTGAAGCAATTCTACCATACAGCTGGGGTGCACGTGTAGATGTCCGCGATTCATCGGTATACCAACTCAACGACTGCAGAAAGGCGAACAACGCCCGGTGAGGATGTGCACGAGATCGCAGTTGGTCAAAGTACTTCTGAATTTGCAGACAGAACTAATGACGCACCCACAACAGGAAGGACAAGGGGTTAACAGCAGCTGATGCTACATCTTTAGTCTCGATGGCTTCCACTCGAAGGAGCTCTACTAATACGGGCGACGTATCAAGCATGAGTTCTAGCAGTGATGAAGGTGAGATGGAGGGCGAGACACTGAAGGCAATGGGCCTACAAACTTATTCTATCCCCGGGTCTCTGCTTGTTGCTGGTGCAATGCCATTGGCAATAACACTTCAGCACTGCGCTCCTCCAGGATCTGTTATGATCTTTGCACGCCCGATCAACTAAGGGTTTCAATCCTACCTCACAGGAATGGAATGGCATATATTAGAGGACACCGTCATCTCAATCATTTCACATATCATGTTAACATTTGCTAGCCCTTCATCCGCGACTCCGGTTGTGATCTGTTCTATGACCTGGTATTTATAGTCTCACTGATATCACCATGTAGTACATCATAACATTTTTGCTGACGAGAATATACTGTGCTTGTTGCTTATGTTCCAAGTTTCCTACGAATCCACAGTGAGGATGTCGGTCGTTCGATCTGTGGGCCCCTGGCAGCCCACACTGGCCAGCCAATAACCCCGATGACGAGTAACCACGCTGGCCCTACAGTGCACCATGTCGTGATATCAGCAGAAAGGAAGATCACGAGCGAGAGCGCCAAAAAGAAGAAAACCATGCTGCACAATACAAGCTCGTCACTTTGAAAAACATTGTGCAGGGAAGGTGCTCACCCCCATATGACAAGTGCGTACGGTAAGCTGAAGATGATGGCAAGGTTTTCTTTGCCATGAAGCGACCGCGTCATGCGCGTCATGAATGCAGTCTTGATAAGCCCAAATCAGCCGTATGACAGAGACATGAAGTGAAAGTCCCCAGAAAGTCAGACATACCGCTCGATCTATACTGTCTTGGTGCCCGCTGCTTTGCGCCAGCAGAGCAGAAACTACCAGTGAAGCCACGGACCAGAGTGACGAGATGTATAACGCGATTTGTGCAGAAGGTCGTTGACCGATCGCCGGTACTGCAAGGAAACTAATGTCCACAGCCAACATGACAGTCGACTTCCCATTTTCAGTGGAAAGTAAATGCGGTCTTTGGCATTAGCGACTCACATAAATTGCTAATCCACTCCACTCGTTCGTCAATCCATCCATAAACATTTTCCAGCGCGGTCGGTTTACAGATTGGTCAACCCAGACGCTATCAATCTTTCTGACATGGCTGGACGGAGTGCCAAACAGGACAAGGTTGAAAAGTTTGACTATCAGTCTTGTGTCGAGATAGTGGTCTTCGGCATAAACAGTATGATCGGTACCTAGCCTGGCACCTATTTCACCATAAAAATTAGAAAACCTGGCCCTGGCTAGTTGAAAGGTCAGCTGTATCTGGATGAAGACGTGCACAAGACCATCATACTGAACATTCGCATTAAACGAGCTATGAAGTTTTAATGAGACGTTGAACTGGATCAGGAAAGCATCGTCCACACCATATGCCCAAATGTATTGGTCGTTTATGATTGAATCAGGTTTGTTAACGATGCCTCGAATGAGATCAGTAAACCTGCCTGATTAAAATTATGAACGAAATCAACCATTCAAGTAATCTACAATGTCCAGGGCTCGCCTGAGCTCGTCTGTGTCAAAGGGCGCCAATGACACTTCCGAAAAGATGGTATCTGAGACCGAGTGATGAACAGATACGGTTAACACATCGCGAGAAACACACCTGTATAAGCATGGAGAATCATTGCCTGCAGTTCGCAATGAAGTTCAGGGGTTATCTTGCAATCGTTCGGATACAGCTCCCGGTGCATCCTGAACCCCGTTAGTGGGAAGAGTGTCTGGTCCAAAGAAATAGGAATTTAGAATTGTTCAATTGCGAGGGCAAGTGAGTTATCACCTTGACTTCGCCGGCTTACCAATACTCTGCCTCCATGGCATATTCTATGCAATAGTGAAACACAGTGTTATCAGAACAAAATATAAACATACTAATGTGACCGTTTGTAACACCCCTGACCTCACCAAACAAGTTCATCGCCTCAAAATCGTTTTCCCAAAACAGAGCCCGCCGATCAGGTGCGACAAAATAGTACTTGCATTCAAGCTCCCCGCTAGTGTTTGTACACAAATCAACGGTGAGCTCTGTGAGGGTGTCCTCAAGGTGACCTGCGATTTGTGCCTGGTCCAAGAGTGTTCTTACACAGGAAGCAATAATATCGGAATTTGACTGCTTGCGTACGTCGGTATCTGTGAACACGGTGATTTGAACCATGGTTGTCTCCATTTCTGGGTCTCTCCATGTCACCTGAGCAAGTGGTTATTAGGTGCGCAAAAACGTTGGAGGCAAACTAACTTGTTCACTGGAGAAGTATAATGTGCCATGCGGATGAATTTGACGATCCCAGACCAGATCACCTGCATCAATCTTGTCCGGACTACCGGTAGTGGGTTTGGATCGTTAAGAAAGATAATTCAGAGAAGCTGAGTTGACGCACGCACATCGAAAAATCTTTCCGGCCCGCTGGAATCATGAAGGCTGTATCTGTCCTCTGACTTGGGAGGTTCCATATAAGATCAAATTGAGCCAGTAGTTGATTCAAGACCTACATTTGAGACTTTTTGCTATACCGACGGACATCACTCGCAGGTCATTGGCTTCAGGATCGGAGGGGCACTGTCCCGCAGCGAGGTGATAACGGACACAGACACATGGTTAGACTCGACGTCTTCGGGAAGAGAGCTCCCTGTGCGAGTGTGTTCCGAGCGCTGGCTGACCGAATGCCCAGACTCGGAGGGGTAGTTGAGGCTTGGGAGGATGGCTACTGGTGAGGTATTAGGCTCATTGCCACGCTGTTCGCGGCGTTCATGGCGACTACTAGCATTTGTATTTGCAGCATTTGAGCGTGCAAGCCTGGAAGTCCAAGTGCTAAGGATACGCTGTAGAATGTAATATGGATACGAAAATTGTCTGGAAAGTTTAATGACCGTTATTCGAAGGATGGCCAGCAGTTTGTGGAGGACACGGCGTGCATTACACATCTTGTCATACATCTTGAAGAGACTGCAGCCTAGGTTGAGTACTCTGACTCACTGAGGGTCTGTTCGGCCATGAAATTTAATTTTGAGCGCAACGAAGTTGCATAATAACGTACGTAACGGCGCGCTTACAAGTACCACATACAACTTGACAGCTCAAGCTCAAGAATATATCTCGTTCTAATTCGTCGTCACTCGCCCTCAATATACACTCCTACAACCCATCCACCACTGCGGCCCATGCCCAACCATCTTGGTGATGTGGTCCATCTGTTCCTGAATAGGACGCTCTTCAAAGGAGTCGTCTTCATCCGAGCACACAGTGAGCACATAGACTGTATCAATTCGAATGGCCAGAAGTTCTTCGTCGGAAAGCACATCGTCATAGTCGCCATCATACACAGCGATCCACTCGGCAGGCACTGAGCCACCCTTGGGATTGAAGCAAGTGACAGGATCCAAATTGTTGATGCCCGTTAGATCCACAAGGTGTTCGTATGCTCGTGAGATGGCAGTGTCTTCATAGCCTCTGTCACTGCGATCGGGCAGTGCTTCTGGGCAGTGTTGCTCCGTAAATCGGACAAGCCATTCATGAGAGATCGCGTATCCGTAGAACTGAACATGAGGCTGCTTCTTCGGACGGACAAGTTTAATTGGTCGTTGTCTGATTGAATCCGGGGTCGAGATCTAGTAAGACCGTTAGGAAGTAGATAAATTATGAGAGTAGATCTACCTTTAGTGCATCAAACGACTTCGAGAGTAGAGAAAACATATTGATAGAGATCTAAGGTAACTGTTGCGATTGCGTGAGGTTATTCAATATGAGGATCCCAGACGAAACTGAAGTTCGTGCGTTTTGCAATTACACAACCACATGGCGAGTTGTAGATGCCACGCAAGACTTACATATAGCGAGAGAACAAAAAGGGGAGTGAAAATCCACAAGTCGGGGATGGGTACCTGGGTGCTGCCACAGTTACCGATATAGATTAGCGTCATGACCGAGGCTTTGTGCCAGCTGCTCTGTGAGGTGCAGTCATTGATCGGGTCTAGGCGCGTCTACATCCAAATCATATCTGTTCCACTCGAACGTTAACTGAGACCAAACCTCAAAATACAGACTTGAAGCTCTAAACATCGCCGGCTGTGGCAATACACTAGTATAATTAGCTCTGCAGGCGGAGCATATGTTTGACCCGGGTCATATGCATTGCGGAGTGTTATTACAATCTAGTCCATTCTACCTTTCAGTGTACGCGTAATGATCTTGTCCTTGGTACTGTGAAGTAGAAATGCAGTCAATGACAGAAAGCAAACTGGAGCAGGAGAAACTCACATGACATGGACAATTGCTCCCCAACCAGAGTACGCGTCTCTATCAACAGCATTCATCAGCGTCTGTGAGATGGTTTCGAACAGATCTTCCGCTTCCAAATCTGGTTCCCAGAGGCCCTCTGCTACACCAAACAATTTTGCGCTCGCTGTACCAGCTACCACAAAGTCTTTTGCAAAGTTCAGACATCCTATGAGGTCCGTGGCTGCGATGAAGGGCTTGAAACCTCCAGAAGGCGTTTTCGACAGGCCAGCCATGACTGGCTCGATGAAGTAAGGGCCAAACCGATGCTGATAGAGCGTCGAGGAAACCAGATGAGCAAACGTCTCTGGTTCTATTTCTCTCTCCTCCTTGATGGTATACATATTGACTCGATAGCGGAAGCGCTCCCGACTATATGCCGCTACGTTAGGTAGCGAGTCTAAGACCGATAATAGTCAACTCACAGTGTCGTCACGTCAGTGGCCAATCCAGGCAGGCCAACATACACCCGATCAGTGACAGGAAATATCTAAGCAATCACGCTTAGCAGGATGACGGGTACCACAGCGAAGGCAAAAATCATACTCTCTGGAAATTTGAGGATATTCCTAATGCTTGACTTCCCAACCGCAAATCTGAAGCAATGGCGACGCAGTCTTTCCCTACCATGGCTATAACGGAGCCACCGTTATACTCCATGATCGACTGCAGACAGTGTAAATCAGTACAGTAGAATATGTTAGCTCAGAGAGTGGGCTGACCATATTTGCTGGCTCTGGTTGGTGATTCTGTTTAGTATGAGAGAGACTTGAGAGAGACAGTACTTTCACTGGCGCGGCCAGTGACGCGTCGCTCGTTTGGTGTTACATGCCTTTCCTAATTTGGCGTGATAATTCACCACTGCCTTAAGCTTAAGACCCGCAAGGTATATCAGACGCTGCCATGCAGGCTTCAGCTACATTGATAGTAGCAAAACCTAATTTGTTGACCTTAGAATTTAATTACAGAGAGCTACATGCTGAGGAGAGTTATAATTGTTACCCAGGAACGAGAGAATCATGTAGAGTAAAGTCTGCCTAGAGCTCTGCCCAACCCCCGTCCACCTCTTGTTGACCTCCGAAAGTAGTCAACAGTAATACGATAACGCTAACCCCGAGACGCATCCTTATTCCCCGGTATAGTTGTCCGATACCCGTGTTTCTTAGCCATCTGGATCCGTCTTGCTTCTCCACAAACAGGTCATTAGAATCTTCTTCTTCCGCGCGTTCCGTCTGCCGTCTTCTCGCTTTTGATCTTCGCTTGATAGGAAGGTCTGACCTCTCCTCAGTCACAATGTGCCACAGCGCATCCACGACGCCATTGTATGGTACAGGACGCGTCTCAACACACGTACGCAGCGCTTTCGTCGTACCCCGGGTTTGTACTTGTAGTCTTCTGCGCACGGTCTCGATGGGCAACGTGATGAGCAGGCTTGCCACAGATCCTAGCACTTGAGCAAAAGCCCATGCAATAGGACTGCTATCTGGAGCGACGTGTGGACCGAAACCCAATCGAGGAGCAATAAGCATAGGCATGAGGACGTGCAATAGAGGACGGAGGCCATTGTCCAAAATAGTAGGGATAAGGAGTTGCGGATGAAAATAAATGCTTCTGATACCACCCTCTTGAACTATTATCTGCCTCAGTGCATCAAATGGCCCAGTGTACGTCCGGTGGCGTTGCATCGCTGATTGGGCAATCAAGCGTGTCCGAACGAGATCTAGAGGCGAGAGTAGAAAGCCAGTGATGACATGCGATGCTACCGGTAAAAGAAGTGGTGGGCGATATAGTCCAGCGGCTGACGACAAGAACACAGAGTGCATAAGACTGTCAACGAGAGGTTGAACATTACTGAAAAGCACGTCGTGAATGCAGGATGTGAATAGCCCTGCGCATAACAACCCAGGTTAAATACAGGACACCACCAGAGGATAACGATTCACCTTTCCATAACGAAAGCCAGCCTTCTCCACGGAAGGCAGCGACACGTTTCACCATATCCCAGGTGCCGTTCATACTACCCACAGCTATGATATATTCGGGGCGTGTTCCGTCTTCCAGCACAGACGTCCTGATTACATAACCCTGATCGTCAACGGGCTTTGGTGCGGGGTACTTTATGTGTGAAGCAGCGGGGTCCGCGAAGTAGGAATCGTCCTCGTTCGTAGAGTCGCTAAACTAAGGTGAAACTTACAATGGCATCAAATACACATTTTAGATGCCCACCTACCGTTTCTTCCTCCTCTTCCTCCTCGTGTACCTGGCTGGATGGCGCCGGAGCATCCTTAGGAATCCACTGAATCTGTAGAAGTAGTTTGCCTACTTCCAGTGGCATCACAAGTGCTGTACTTGTGTACTGGAGTAATCCTGAAGCAATTAAAGAGCGCAGTAGCAGGGACACATTAAGACTAGAAGGTTCGCTGAGGTCTAGTGAAGGAGATAAATCAAAAATTGAGTTGTGCGCAGGACGAGTAGTCCATTGGTAGCTGGTCATTGCAGAACTTGCGGCTGAGGGTGTGCTTGCGGTCTGTACAGGAGGTGGAGGAGGAACAAATGCCCATGCGGACGAGGGAGGGTTGTAGAGATCACGAAGGGACGGGTTTGAGCTCATTAATGATCATGCAATGCCACCTCTGAAATGGGAGAGTCGAAGGAAATCTGTTGCACTTGGCAGGGAGTTGCTGGTTTATGAGACGGCGAGAACACTTCCGTCGCTTGACGAGCTTCTAAAACCCGCCAAATGCCACGTGACCATCATAATGATGTAGTTCGGTTCGGGAAACGCTTGAACGTTTGAACGCTCAACAACTTATGCAATTATGGCTCAAGGACGCAGACCCATCATTTGTGCCTCAACTGAAGGCGGACATCGATACTCATTCACAATCTATCAGCTACTTGAAGTAGTACGGGCCCTTGGCACCCAAATAAGTGTGCAACTGATATCCTTTGACTGCGGCAGTCACAATAATCGGCCACTGATGAGTCTGGTCTGTCCCGTACGTTGTCAATGACATTCTCGGTACTGGAAGTGTCAAGGCGGGTGACTCCGTCTTCTTGGATGTGGAGTTGTCAGTCAACTGTTTCTGAGGAGCATGCAGCGAAAACGGTATTCGAGTTCCTGGTTTGCATTTCTTACCTTTACAAGTCTGATGTCGTGACAGCTGGAACTTCTCAATGTGTTGCTCTTGCTCTCAAACAAGTGAATCGCGCGGCCTTCAGAAAGGGTATGGTTGGCGTGTCCAAAACTGATACGTTTCAAAACCTTATACCTTATAGCTCACTGGGACACCGCAGCAACCTCCCGCCCCATTCGAACGACAGGTCCTCATATTATAGGATGTCACTCGCGCGATGTAATCATCCGAGCAGAATTTGTAGCCTTAATACTATCATGCAACGAAACTACCGGGTATGCTTGAATGAATTGCTGTTCTTGCGGGCCACGCTAATACTGTTTGCGCATAAGCCATACTTCACTGCGGAGTGAGTGGGGTATCCCGATATCTGCCGCAGTTCTCATCGGTTTCTGGAGGGTCCTCCAAACTGCTCATCTGGACGATCCTCATGCGGATTGGTGATCGAGCCACCGTTCAGTTCGAGCTTATCTTATGTCCGAATCCGTCAAGTTGTTGACGACTATTCTGAACTTGAAGCTGCACCTCTGACCATGAACACATACAGGGACTCGGTGTTACCACTCATCTGCTATGACAGAGGGGAGCATGGTTATGACACGGTAATCAGCTGGACTTTTGTTGACGTCCTAGGTTTCCTCCCTCGGGAGAATTCGCACTCCGTCACAGTTACTTTCACTCCATCTTTCTTCCAACGTCAGGCCTGGTTGGTTGTAATAACTCTTTAGTGTGGCATGCGTATAAGTGTTGTACGGTGGTTATTTGACTGTATGTGTAGTGGATATATCAATCCCGAGAGTTTGCCGAGAGTAAAGTATCGGTCGACCTCGAGTAGTTGCAGAATTCTCAAGCTAGAGACAACACGGTCCGATGACTAGAACTTGGAGTTACTGCTCCAGTTGATTTTACGGAAATGCGAGTACTCTTCCTCACGCCCGGCGAGGCTGAACCCAAGCCTGATTTCATTCCGTCCTCCGCGTCAGAAAACTCGTCTTCGTCACTGCCGGGCGGTGTGACTTGTGATTCCTCGTCACTGTCACTTTCGGATGACACCTCTTGGCGGCGCGTGCCCCCTTTCACCCTTTTTGCAGAGGGTTTTTTGGCTCCCGAGCTCCCTTGCTTCCTTTTCTGTGTTGTGGGCGGCTTCGGATGCGCTTGGTAATGCAAGAACTGGTCGAACCACTCCGTACGGAATCCAACACATTTCATGACGGTGAAGCCGATTACGAGTCTTCCATCACTGAGTGCCTCCCGAAGACCGTGTGCCGTATGCTCGACGAGGCGAATTTCACCTCCCTTGTCTACAAGCTCAGCATTCGTGCGTTCGACCCAGTTCTTTCCCCATTGGGACTTCAGAGTTCCCTCCACCCAAGTTCGCACCACCAGGGGAGGGAGCAGGTGGAGTTGGTGAGGTGTGATCTCACCTGACCGAAAGGTCTCGTAAGAACCAAAATACACCCATTCATTTGGTTTGCCGGATATGACAACGTCGACTGATCCAGTAATGAGCGTGTCATCGTCAAAACGCCTCACCCTACTAAATACCACACCGTGCTCTCCCGGAACGAGCGGGAGATGCGGATTCCAAGATCGTTTGAGGGCCATGCTGTGATGCTCGCTTCAGTAGCGGTAGGTTAGATAGACTCGGGGAAACGCACTAGGGATACCTATTCGATTTGCTAGTCGGACCTTGCCAATTGACGAATGTACTTTGCCAATTTCCACCAAGAGCCTGAAGTAATATTGGGTGTTAACCTAATTTGATAGATGGGGGAATTCCGAACTCACGTTACTGATTACAGAACGCCTAAATCCAACTTGAAACCCCTTCTCTACGATAACTGGAGGTCCAAGATGAAGGTGTTCAAGATTCTAGATGTCGAACTTCCCATCCTCGCTCTTAACAAACGTAACATGGACGTTCAGATCAGGTTCATGTTCAAGCTCGGACTTAATAACAACTGCAATCTTCGCGCCTTCCGGCTCTGGTTTAATGGCAGTAAAACCAGATCCAGAAGCGTTGGGTGTTTGGGGCTGCGAGGACGCTGCATTTGGAGGGCCGTTTTCGGGTATAGGAAGATTGGATGCGAAGCTGTCGGACATGTCTTGGTCAATGTCCTGATGCCATCTAGCTTCGACGGCAGTCCCATTTGGCTGCCCGCAAAAGTCAGCATCAAGATTCAAAACCAAAGTGAAAAATGCTCGCTTACTACAGCATCCGACTTCAAACTATTTAACTTAATCATATTGAAATTGAGATTTTTGACCTTGTGAAGACATGATGTGAGTACTATTCAAGTTTGAGCGAGTGGCCTGCCAGTGCTATACACGAACCGTTTCGTCATCGAGCTGTCGCAAGATATTCTTCAACTCGTCTTGAAGGCCTGTGATTTCGGCAGTCTGAATGTCTCGTTCGTTCTTGAACTGCTTGTTTTCTTTGCGGAGTTTATTTAACTCCTTGCCCTGTTCCGCGACGAGCTTGCTTTGGGCTGTCAACTTTGCCTTGAGGGTAGCTATCTCGAAATTAGGGCGTGATATTTCTGTGGACTCCTTCACTGGGCGAACACTTTTGCTATTGGTATCAGTGTCCGAATCACTGAGTTCGATTATCTCATTTTGCATTTTGGTGGTTGCTGATGTCCGGGCCAACTTGAGACACCCACTGGCAGATTTCCGAGATCGAGGAGGTGGAACAGAGGTGGAACTGGAAGAGGGCTGGAGCAAAAGAGACGGAAACAATGCAAGTTCAGTACAAACGAGCATTTAGCAGAGTTCAGGACTGTCTCACCGGTATGTTAGACCTTGAAAATGGTAAGAAACATCAAGTTTCAATGGCAAGGGATTACGAGACCCTATCGGAGGCAATAGGAGGCAATCGTACTAGACTGACACTACGATCACCTCCAGTGTTCACGCTACACGCTTCATAAATTAATTCATTACAATAAGAGGTTTTTTTCAATTTTTGCTGTGCCAGTACCGATACGTATATGATAACAAGGCCTTCATACGTATGGTCAAGCGGCGAGGGACACAAGTTTTTGAAGTAATGGTCCACACACGATATTCCAGCACAGACCATCCTCACGCCATGGCGACCCGCCTGGAGTATGAGATTTAGCACATGCAGCTATGGCACCATGAATGTTACCCAGCTGTCTTTGGGATCATATTAGTCAAAGGACCATATGTTGTGTCAGAGACAGAGGATGGACGATGCAATGATACTTATCACAAATGACATGGCGTTGGCCGTTCAAATACCGAAAGGCGCCTAAAAGGCGAAGTCAAATAAACTCAATGCGGGACGCCTTTGCTCAGACTGACTGCCATGGACTTGACTCCCGCCATTTCGTCGTCCTTCCTGTGCTAAGGCGATATAATCAGCACACGCCTCCTAGTGCGAAACGTTCCAGGTGAGTCATTCGACATGCGTAAATGGTATCATGAAGACATGTCCAGCTACGGAGGAACTATCGGTGACTCATAACAAACCGCCCTCTCCACACTTACCAG
The DNA here is from genome assembly GCF_016647625.1 of Suillus subalutaceus. Taxonomy (NCBI): domain Eukaryota; kingdom Fungi; phylum Basidiomycota; class Agaricomycetes; order Boletales; family Suillaceae; genus Suillus; species Suillus subalutaceus. The sequence continues at coordinate 46,085 of NW_024540344.1, forward strand.
CACGACGCAATTTCGATGGTCAGGCTGACGTCGCAATTGAACTGGCCTGTCATTGCAACCCGAGTGAATGGGGCGGCCTAGCTGCAAGCAAAGCCTTGAAACCAGATAAGATAGTAAACTTCTGGATAAAAAAGCCGTACAGAAGAAAGAAGATTAATATATCCGGCGCTTCATCAGTGGATACGATCAACACACGCACGGAGTCCAACGGCACCAAGTGTTCAAACTAAAAAAAGCTTGTGAGAGAAATTCTGGACCACTCACACTGCGTTGAGAGCAGTCAAAAACATATAAAAGATAGCAGCAACGAGAACAGCCAGAAGAATTGAGATCTCCGACCTAGAGATCGCTCCTGACGCGATTGGTCGGCGCTTTGAACGTTCTATTCCAGTGTCTAGAGAGGCAGTTGGGACTGAACTGAGTACCCACTTTGCGGTCGCGCAGTCAAGCATGTCATTTATGACACATCCCGCACTGCACACCAGTGTGCCCAGCAATGCGTGAAACAGAGAATATTTTACAACTTCGTTCATGGGAAGCGCCGCATGATAGGCTGCCAACAAGAAGCCCAAACTAAGCATTAGAATCTACAACCAACGAACAAGTACACCCACCTTGCAAAAAATAAGTCCCTTCCTACTTGGAACCAATGGAGCCTGGTGAGCTCATCTTGCCCCGGAGGGCATTACAAGAGGTTATACAGAGGAGAACGCTTTGAGTGGGTGATCAGAAACACCAGCGATGTTGATCTTTATACCCCTACGAGAGGACTTGCTGCGTTTAGTAAATTTGTAAAGGAGACGGAAGTTATACTAGGGCCATATATGTCAGCATTCTGATGCGATGGCTTGGATAGGACTCAGAATCCAGATCCAATGGGGGGAGAAGGCTGTACGTTCTCGCACCTCGAAGTCTGTTTTGTGAAGAAAACATGATTAGAAAAAAGATCAGTAGGAAGATTAATGTGACTCACGAAGAAATAACCTTATGTTTAGAGTTAGAGCTGGGCGAGCCTAATTTCCGAATCTGCACGTCCACGACGCACGTCACGCGTACGTGCCTCGAGGTTGCAGGGTCCTTGGCAGTAACGAATATCAAAAAGGCAGTGCTCGCTGCAAGGCTCGAACTTGCGACCTCAGGATTACCGAGTATACACTCGTCATACGACACATGTATGAGACCTGCGCTCTAACCAACTGAGCCAAGCAAGCCCATTAGGATTAAAATTAGAATTAAATTATATAATCATGTGTCTTGTTGTGCTGTGCTTTGACGCTAGCACTTTGACAAGATTTACTACAACAGTTAGTCTTGATCGTGATTGCACATAACCACCGTGAAGAACACGTTGCTTTGACGAGTCTGTCCTCGCGACCATTCATTGAGCTCAGCCTCGAGCTGGCTCCGTGCCGCAAGTCTTTCAAAATATCTCCCTTCCATCCTTAGCATTTGCTCGGATGACCAGTCGGAAGAGACAGGCCCCAGATCCTCTACTCCCAGTGCGTTCTGCTAAATACCAACGCACAGAAGAGAACCAGGGTATTTGGAATCGTTGGCGTCAACTTGGAACTGACGCATTCACACTTGGCTACGAAACGGTCCGCCTCGGATACCTGTCCCTCATGAACTGTGAGATTAGTTCTATTGCCAGACACGATCATTCACTGACAACGTGTTCAAAGCCTCTCAAAAACTAGGTGTATCTCAAGCCGCGTCCCGACAGCCGGAAAAAACCTAATCAAATCGGCTCTTTACCCTCGCAAGCTACCTACTCAGCCTTGCCACCTTGTCTGCCTATACCAGAAGAGTTCCATAAAGACTCACAACCAATGGCAGGCCGCTCGCGGCTTTCATCTTCTTTACAATCGCATTCAGAATCTTCGAATGCACTCAATGGAAACGGAAACTCACCTCCCTCAACCCTCACCGGACACACCTCGGTCACCCCGGTTCCCTCGACATCGAAGGGACACGTTCAACACAGCCAGTCGTATGACTTCATAGGAAGTTCCGCGCACGGGCGAGGAGTGGTCGGCGGTATTCGTCCTCGGCGGAGTCGAGATCATATATATGCTCGTGTTGTAAGTGTATAAGCAATGCTAGCCGGTTCCTATATCTTACTGTCTACCGATTTCATAGCACAAAGCCAAAGTACAAGATGATAGGAAAAAGGACCGCGAAGAGCTGGTGCAAGAACTCTTCCATTACAAACGCTCTACTGGTCAGCACACTAGTACTTTTCTTGATGCTCTATCTCTCACTCTGATTAGGATATACCTCAGATTTTGATTCTTTTAAATGTGCGCCCATTCTGTCCTGTCCATGTCTACATCTAATTTGCGCGAATCTCAGCTTTGATTAATTACCAAGCTCGACTTGAAATTCTTGAACGACATGCACTTTCGCGTGCGTGATTCTTATTACTTCAGTTTAGCACACTTACGACGTTGTGTGTAGCTTCACCATCACTAACAGATCTGCGTGTAAAGCAGTCCTCGCCTGGGCTCTCTCGTAGGCACTCGTTCTCAGATGTAAGCGCGTGCATACTTTGTTTGCTACTGTGCTAAATTGTGCCAGGATGTTGATCCCGACTTCCTAGAACGTGCACTTAGAAAGGCCAGGAAGTCATTTGAGCTGTATGAGCGTATATTTTGCATATTTTTCTCACTGATCAATTTTCCAGTCCGCCACCTAAACCGTTCTCTCCATCACATGATCGTCTCCGTTTATCGGCGCGCCACAGAGACGAAGCCATTGAGAAGCGTCTGCGACCAAAGCTACCCAAGGTTCTACCTCCCGACGCTGACACACAAGTCAACGCGCTCCTGTGCAAGAAAGGAGTCATTTCCAAGGTTGCTCGAGAATCTGTTAATGATCGCGACCTATCTCGGTTACTGCCCAGTCAGTGGTTGAACGACGAAATTATGAACTTTTATGGTGCGATGATCTTGACGCGCTCGGAGTCCAACCGCGACCCCACCGCAAAGAGAAAGATGCTGGATGTCCACTATTTTAGCACCTTCTTTTGGCCAAAGCTGAAAAACGAAGGCTATGAGCAGGGGCGGCTAGCGAAATGGACAAAGAAGGTTCGTTACTGCCCAGTGCAATTGAAGATGATGTCTCATTCCGCATACAGATTGATATTTTTTCGAAAGACGTCATCCTTATTCCTATCAACCACAACAATTCTCATTGGACCGGGGCTGCCATCAACTTCCGTCGAAAGCGGATAGAGTCATATGACAGCATGAATCTTGACCGACATCAAGTCTTCAAGGTACGTTAACTTGCCTTGGCGTGCCCAGGAAGGTCCTTATGTTATCTCCAGGCCTTGCGGAGTTATCTGGATTCGGAACATAGAAACAAGCGAAAGAAACCTTTTGACTTCACTGGGTGGCAGAATCACAATCCTGAGGACACACCACAACAGGAGAATGGTTATGACTGTGGCGTGTTCACGTGTCAGTTCTTGGAATCCTTGTCTAGAGGGGAGGAAGAATTCCATTTCTCGCAGCGGGACATGGCGTACTTGCGACGGCGGATGATTTGGGAAATTGGCCATGCCAAGTTCCTGGATGGCCCATGACAATGGGTCTCCACGCATTGCTCTTTTTACATGGTTTTATGATACTCTGTATTAGCATTTACTGTGGATACGGAAATGGTGTGACTTGAATGACGAGAGAGGTGCACTGAGGAAGCAATTGATCCAAAGATATCGATAAATATCCGTAGTGGGTTCTTGTCATCGCCGAAACCACCATACAATGATGAAGAACCAGAACACAAAGTACGAGAAATAGGATGTACCATAGCCATCGACAACCCTGCCGCTGTGCCATGTTGTTCATCCGACGGAACGTGCCAGCTAGGATGCCCGAGGTTTCCGCGAATGCATCATTCTGCGGAGCACATGATAAGCAGGGAGCCGCTGATGAGTAGAGCGACAGCATGCGCGCACCATCTGACTAAGTTGCACAGTCGATTCTCGGACCTCGTTTCCAATCCCAACTGTGATCTTTGTATAAAAATAATGAGTTAGATTGGCGGGCGAGGGGGGAAGCACCACTTACATCCTTGAGCAGCTTCACCTTGGCTGCCAGGCCTTCCAACGCCTCGTCATTCTGACCTTCCAAGTCATCCACGTAGCGGTGGCCAGAGGGTTCTAGGTTCGGGCTGTTATACGGTGACGAGCGTCCTGAATCTGGAGGTGTCACACCCAGGAGAGCTGAACGATCTCGTAGCGCTGTATTTGTTGCTCTGTATCTGAAGCATCAATTAATGAAAACTGCAAAGTAACTCTCGGGAGTGTCTCACCTTTGGGACATATAGTGGGGTGTATAAGACCAGCCGCAGCTCCACGCTTCCCGACCAACGGGTGAATTCGAAAGGGAATGACAATATTATTAAAAGTCCTTTGATTCAATACAGCCGAGACTGAAGGCGGCGATGTGTATGCGGATCCAATTGACAAAAGTGGGGAAGTACACGTCACACCAAAGTTCGTTCAGCTTGTGGTATAAAAATCCGTATCTATTTATTATAATATCATCGATACATGAAAATATCCACAATGCACAGGCAACTCCGAGGGAGGATAAAAAAAACGAATACCAGAAGAAACACAAAGCCTCCAGATCCAGATTGGAGAGCGATGCGTGCTAATGGCATGCGTGCGAATATATCTGTAAAAATACTTATACCTATAAATCAAGGAACTATAGAACGCGAAACATGGCAATGCGAAGATGGATAGGTCAATGCAAATGTGATCTTGGTTGGGGCAAGGTGAGGCTGGTGTGTCAAATCGAAAGAATGGCAAATATAGCGCTATAAAATACAAGCGAGTCCGTGGCTGTGATGTACGCGCGCTTTCATTCGATACTCATCCGGTTTGGGTTCATGCTCATCGGTCCTCGGTTCAAGTGTTGAGAGCCACGTCCCTGCGTGTGGGTTTTACTTCTTGCAACTGTCACACAGAGCATCAATCAAAGAAATCATGGAGGACAAAAAACACTAACTGGATGCCTTGAGTCCTCGACCGAAATTGCGCATCACCAAGACGGAAAAGATGATCGTGATGACGAGAAGGACAATTGCAATTGCAGCTACCATTATCGTGAGCTGCTGGAAAAATATATATCAAAGGACTTACAAAACGTGGAAAGTGATTTCCAGTACAAGACATATTGCGAATCCCGGTACTGAATAACCCGGAAAAGCTGAAACGTCATGAGCAAACGAGCTCTGCACAGCAAGTTTGCTAAAGAGCTCACCTTGTATGAGAAATAGACCAGGGCACCCATACTTCCAAACATAAACGTTCCCATCATCCACTTATTCTCGTGACGCGCAGCAAGGTGGCCTTCGACGAGGAGGAGAATTGATAACGGGAGAGCAGCCCAGGTGATGTAGTACTCCACATCGTCCTTCTGGAGAACTAACCATATGAATTGCACGGAGAAGCCAACCCAAAAGAAGATGTCGAACTTGACAAGACATTCGAAGATCTGATATGTGGCATACATTTTCTTGATGCGGCGGTCGGCACCCAGAAACTTGTACACCTTCCAGCCAAACTCGTTATAGATTTTCCAGCCAAGACCGATGTATGCTATCTCCGCAACGGATATGACGGCAGGTACGACATCAGTGAGAACAGTCACTGATACATGCACAATCCCGGCGGAAGTGGTCGACGAGTCCTTGATTTCGCCGATTTCAATAACAGCGTATAACAGGAAAAGAAGATTGAATATGCTGTAAGCCAAGTGTCAGGAATATGCTATTGTAGGTAAGAAGCAAGATATGTGCTCACATGAGAGATAAAAATTGCAGGGTATTACGCGCATACACCGCATCGACCGCCATGACAAGTTGGAAGACGCTGAATTGTAAAATTGTGTCAAATTAAGACGTCGAAAGATGTTCAAACACATACTGGGCAAGTGCGAATACGCTGACATACACAGCCAGTTTCCCTGAGTCGTCCTGCAATCGAACAAACAAGTCGCCCTCTATGGCCAGATCCACTGCGGTCTCGATCACCACAGTTAGGACAAACAGTCGACATGCCCAGGAATCAGGAAGAATCTAGATAAATTTCAGTAAAAACGACCGGTATCTGTGAAACAAATAGTGCTGACTTTTGCCCAACAACTCCTGGTGTCAATCGGCTTCTCCTGCTTCAGCGTTGGGGGATAGTCATGATTCGGAGGGTCTGGTTCAGCATCCTCCTCTGCAACTTTATCAACCGAATATAATCCTTTCTGTTCCGTAGAAAAAGAGCGGTCTCGTGAATCAGAATCGTCCAATAAGTCAGTTGAAACAGCAAAAGTCTGATGCCGTGAAGTTCTCGAGTACGGCTCCGCATATTGGTCAATGAGGTCGCTGACATCGTCGTTATACGAAGACTTGAAGTAGTCTGAAGGGGATGAATCGGGATGTTGTGCGGATAGGTAGTCTGTTGAGTGATCCCCGTAGGTTGTGAACGGGAGTGACATTGTTGGGAAATGAAAAGAGAGTCAGTTGAATGAATTGTGAATGTTCCGGGTCGCCCTGCGAGTTTGAATGTATAGAAAAGAGTGTGAGATAACAACTCGGGCGCAAATCGTGGCAGTACTTGTCACAGCTAGTTGTGGAAGAATAACTACCACACCGCTTTTGTGTTCGCCGCACTGCTCTGACCGTGCGAATAATTTCCCTCAAGCGCCCAACCTATTATTATTAAAAGTCCTATGACCACAGCGGACGCGATGATAAAAGTAGGTACTATAAAGACACGGCGTTACGAAGGATAAAAGCATCTAGATGATCAGCATAAAGTGGGATACAGCAGCTCTGCAATGCATGACATGCCGGATTCATGAAACTCGCAGTTGACAATATTAATTACATAACTTCTCCGGACCACAAAAATAATTGTCCAGACGCTGATAGGTTAATTGGGAGTAAGTAGTCTCCCAGACCTATCGAAGGAAGATGGTCGTTCGTTACAAGTTCGTCCTATTGAGGGTCGAGAGAGACTTTTGTTCCAAAAACAGTCGTTTGACCTGCCGATTTGTGTCACGGTTCTTCCTCTCCAATACTTGTTTGGAACGCCGCAAGGGTACCCATCAAACAATGTGGACAGACTCACGTGTCTCGAATTACATATGCACAGAGGTGGAGCCATTGAGTTTCCCTCCTCAATTAATGAAGCAAATGTGGCGCACTCCTAGTTTGACGGATACTTTGAGTAACAGTATTCCTCGAACCTTGAAAGGAGTCGCCTATCATGCATCATGCTCCGTATCGCAACAATGATCAATGATAGTGTGGTTCACCCCAGTGGATGAGGAATTCGTCCGGGAAAGATCCTGATAACGTGCAAAAGTTGCATGCCTGTAATGTCTTTTTGACGGGAACGCCGAGCGAGAACGAACATTCACGAACACCTATGCATACAAATTAGACTGATATGTTTGTGCAAATTACAGGTCAAGTGAACTAACCCAGGCGTAATTGATATCGTTTTAAAGAGTTACCTCTGACAAAGAACCTGCGAAAAGTTACATTACGTAAACTTGTTGGAGTGTGGACGCCGAGTCACGAGTTCGCATTCTTCAGTAGGGTCAATTAAGTGGATCGACTAGTGCTCCGCGTGCCGATTGTAGATCCGCCGACCTCGTGTCGTGACTTACTAGCTTCAGGTGAGCTAGCCTAAGTCAAAAACCAGCAAATTGGATGTGGGCATGAAGGCGGCCAAATATGTCGCCAGTGCGAGGTAAACTTTTCCATCGGGGATGCCAGGAAGCGGTCGATTAGATCTATCTATTGATAGTAAGTGAAAAATTTCCAAGTGTAATCCATACATAATATGCAGCCAAGTAACTCATTATGAGAACCGCGGGTGGAAAGCAGAGCAATCTTAGTTTGCCTTTTTAGGATTCCCTTCTTTTACTTCAGCGCTGAAGAGGCGTTCGAATACTAATCATTCAGCGTCATTCAACCCTCGGTCCCTCGTCGAGTGGTGCGAGTCACGACCGATTATCCGAGAACTCCAACTTGTAAGTTCTCATATGTAAAGTTGCTCTATGTAGCAGCATAATTACTTACTGAACCCCTGCTTCTAGATGATGATACGTACGGCCTCGTAGGGCGGTCTGACCTCCAAATTGTACTGACAACCGGTGCTCCTGCTCGGGATCTCGAAATAACTACAGGCCCAGGGCAGTTTCTTGATACGTTTACAACGGGAATATCCTCTGCCAGCTATGGTCACTTTGTGCACCTCTTTTTCGGCCGGCAATATGGCAGAGTCTCAACTGCACATATCACGGGTGCGCTCTAGTTGCTTGGCCACACATGAATCTATATCATATGGTGATAGATAGAGGCATGCAACTAAGGAATTTCAAGGAAAGTTGACTGCTTGAATCGAGTTACACGGCCCGATTGCGACTCCACATAGATTCGAGAGGGTTCATGCGCCCATCTCTCTCCCACACGTAGAATCTCAGCACCACTCAGCGGGGCTTGAATGTACCTGTATCTACCTCAAAGCTACTATAAAATTGCTCTCTGTGAGTGAACGTCTTTCACCGAGCATCCTCATGGATTCTCCGCAGTCGCAAGTCACTGACTACCACCCAGAATCAATCACACTTCCTGATCGCTGTTGGTATCCAACCAATAAGCTACCTGTCATCCCATCATTTTTATCACATGAGGCTCGCCATAGCCATTCACTTGGCGCGAACATCGTAGTCGAGACTCGAATGTTGACAGAGTCTTCTTCGAAAACCGGCGCAACTTTCAAAAAAACTATTACGCCATTGTCCCATCTCGATCCGGACGAAATCGCTTCCTCTCCTGAATCTTTGACCAGAACCCCCTCAACGGCCACCTATGTGGACGTTTTCCCCTCTGATGCGCAGAGTCGCAAAAATTCATTCGAAAAGGAGGCAGAGGTGTCGACACCTAGCCTTGAGTTCGAGAATTTAACTCGAAGATTATTAACTACTTACTTCATATATTTTGTCTGCGGATGGGGTGATGGAGGTTAGTCCACGGTTTAAGCTTGGAAGCTCACGCTCATAGAACTCTTCAGTCACTGCTACTGTCCTCCCCTGTATGTTTGTTTCCGTTTTTTTCCTGGTATTCTGTTCAGCGTTTCTCCGTCAGCTTTTGAGAAAGACTTTGGTTTGAGCTATACGACATGCTCTTTGTTGTTTACAGGCAGTACGGTCGGGTAAGATTCTCGCCAAAATATCTATAAAATACCGACAGCTATCCACTAGGTCTGTGGTCGGCACCATCCTGCTTGAACGAATCGTCAATTTCCTTGGTCAATTTTGCCCGTCTTTGGATCAACATACCTATCTCCCTGCCGTTCCGTTTTTTGATTGCCTGTTCACCAAGAATGTGTCGGCAGCTCGCCCTTGCGATGTCGGATATTCACCCTCAAAAGCACGATTTTCTTCGCTCGTCCTTGGAGGTCTCCTTCATCCTCTGTTCTTTATTATAATGGGTACCGCTCGTAATTATCCAGCGTTACTTCTGGCATATGTTATTGCCGCGTTCGCACGCTCTTTCTGGACCTGTGAGTACTTGTTTTGATCGTAATGTTTTCACTTATATAGTTTGTTCAGCATCATCGTGAGCGTTGCGCTATGGTATCTTCCTGATACTAAAAAGTTTCAGGAATTTTTACGTTGTGTCTACACCCAAGAAGCCCCTTGGGGTTTTACTGGGATGTTGGTGTGAGTAGTGATGTGTGTCTGTGTAATGCTGCTGCTCACGTCTTTCAGGCATTGGGTCATTTTCAGCCCCGCTTGTATGCCAAACACTCATGGCAAAGGGAATTCTCTGGAAGCATTTTTATCTTGGCTCCTTAGTTATCTCTGCAATCGCTTTGAGCTTGACCATCTTTTCTTTCCGTCCAACGCGCAATGAGTTGCTGACAGACCGCAAGGCCGCACTCGACGCTATGCAAATTATGTCAAGTGCCCACAGCCCTGGGACTGACACGATAATACAACCATTCCATGAAGAGAAAGTCCGAGGTTCCTCTGCCCGCCGTGTTGATGCCCAGTCCCCACCCAATAGTGCGGTCACTGTTGCTGCACATCATCAGAAATACTAACCTACTCCTAGCTCTCCTCCTAGCTTTGTCGATGCCATACCAATGGGCCTTTTCATTGTTCGCGTTTATTTACGGCGGTAGCGAGACCACTTTTCAAGGATTTGTGAGCGTCCATTCGGACTTGAGCACTGGACAGAATCTTGAATGAATTCTCGCAGATCGTTACCTATCTCCTTACCAATCGGGTGTGTTTCTGTTGATCTAGTTGTTATTGTCCCATTTTGAACATGGACCAGGGTTCCAGTCCGGACACCGTCGGGTACGTCAGTAGCGGCTTTTGGGGAGGCATGGCTGCTGGCAGAATTTTATGGGGATATTATTGCACTGGGTCGGTCGCAGTGCATCGTCATGGCCTTGTCTAATTTTTGATGTGTTCGGCAGCTTGACCTTTACCCAGCGCAAACATATTATTCATGCATGCACGTCTGTAACTCTATTTATGACTCTCTGAAAATTACTGATTGCTAGCCTTCAGAGGTTCGTCAAGAGGGCCTGCTCCTCAGATTGACAATCCTGACTTGATAACAATATCTAGGCGTTTCCTTCCTCATGACCATCCTTATTTGGTTTGTTAACTCGACAATCGAGAACGCCCTTTCATCCGCCGTGGTGGGTTTGATGTATGGGCCTATATTCCCCGGGACACTAGGTCTTTGTAACAATGTCCTGCCGAGAGACGTACACATGGTTTCAATGGCTATTCTGTGAGTGCCCTCATCACAGCATTCCAGACATACCTGACTGTGACTTCCATACCAGCACTGCCATTGCTAGTGTAGGAAGCGGTGCGTTATTTGACTTGGGCTATATTCTTATAGGCTGACCGAAGCGTTAAGCCGTGCTCCCCTTCATGACCGGTATAATCTCGAACAAGGACGGCATGAGAGTCTTCTGCTATGTGACAGTCTCTCAAACTGTGGCCATGTTCGTCCTTTGGCTCTTCTTTCCCTCGTCTCTACCTGTGCGCGTTTCAAGTTCCGCGTGAGCCTAGAGGAATCATCAAAGAATGGTATAGATATTTAGATTCGGACATCAAATTTTTGGCCATAGAGTGGTGTGTATCTACATAGTGTTTGTTTCCGTGGGAGAAGTCAACGTCATGTACCAATTCCCCTTGGATCCACTTTCAATGCGATCAAAACAACAACACAACAACAGAAAATCCGCCTGGGCGTGCCGTCCGTGATAAATCCTGTGGTTTTCAAACCTCGTTGATGTCGACGTCAGGGCCGGAGATCATGATCTTGATGACCCCCTTGCCATCGGGACTCTTGCCGTTGCGAGTGATTTCAAATGCTTCACCTGCCTGCGTGAATGGGAAACTATTGGGAATGTTAACACAACAATTGTATAACATTCACAACAGTGGGCATACCGGTGCGACACCAGGGATTTGAGGTCGACCTTGCCTGACGCAACAAGGGCGATGGCGAGAGGGTAGTCGCCAGGCTTTGTTAGACAGTGATCAAGCACTGCTACGGAGAAAAGTAACGAGTGCTTACTCCATATCGGAAGGAACCCTTGAGGACAAGCTCCTTGCAAAGGACAGCAAACATGTCAATGGTGACATCGGGGTTATCTATGCCGACCTATTCATAATCAATCAAGTAGACCCTTCACTGCTGTAGATTTCAAAGTACTTGGACGAAGGTACCACCACTCTTGGCAATCCGGATACCTGTCTGAATACAGACCTCTGCGCCAGAAGCATCCAAAACCAAGTCGATTGCCCGAGGTCCATGCTCAGCGATGCAGAGCTTCTCTTTCATTGCCTGGGCATTACGCATCGAGAACCCGACCCTCGACTCGCCCTTATCCATAGAAGGAGGTAAGAAGATGTCGGTTGCAGCGTATGCTTTGGCAAATTCGAGGCGGTCAGCAATGATATCAACAGCAATAATGCGGGAAGCGCCCAGAGCTTTCGCGACGGCCATGCACAAAAGTCCAACCGGTCCACAACCAAAGATGGCGACAGACTGGTTTGACCGCAAAGCACCGAGTGTCGAGACAGCATGGACTGCCACAGAAAGAGGTTCCATCTAGAACAGGGTCGAATGACTGAATAAGATTTAGTGTGGTCAACCGCTTAGTACGTACCATTGCTCCATCCTCGAGACTGAGGTTTGGTGGAAGTGGGTAAGCGAGATCAGACGGGAGGCGGTAGTAACGGGCGAGAGTGCCGTCTGTAGGAGGAGTAGCAGCACAGACAATGTCGGGGCAAATCTGCTCGGGCGTCAGGAACTAAAATTGGGGCGCAAGACCATGCTCGCCTGGTAGCGACCCTCCTTGCAAGCTTCGCACTTGCGGCATGTTGCGGCAGGTTCCATAGCCACTCGGTCACCCACTTTGACATTGGTCACGCTGGGACCAACTGAGCGAGGGCCCTTACAATAAACGATCATTTCTAAATAAGCTATAGACCTACCTTTCGAGACCACGCCTGCTGACTCGTGACCTAGCACCTGATAGCTAACAATGAGGCTTGGTCGTGAATTTCGATCAAAAGTGATTGACCATAGGTTTCTCTACAATAAAATCACCGACCCTTCCATGGACAAGAAAGTGCACCTGGAGGAGATGACTTGTTGTCCTGGTACAGAAACAAATAGGGGCATACGTCTGTGCCACAAATTCCTTGTGGCCGCGAATGAGCCTTGGGAAAATTATAAGGGATGAGGAGGTCCTGTGAACGCACCAGTCTTCTTCACTTCCACGAGGACCTCATTGGCGTCAACTTCACAAGATAGAACGATTAAGCGGCGAGCGTGAAGAGTCTAACTGGCATCCAAAGATAGACTCACTCTCTGGAACGGGCTTTTGCTGGATCTCAACATCCAGGATGCCCTTGAGCACGAATGATGGGTTGTCAGACATGATGAACAGAACAGCCTGCGGAGGTTGGGGGGCAGGCTGGGAAGATGACTGGTTTCCGGGCCCACCTGTGTCTAGATCTGCGAAGACTCGGGAGTACGGTGATAACGAATGGGGAAAAATGGGATCACCGGTGAGTACTGAGTTGGTACTAGCTTGGTTAGGATAAGTTCCGCTGGATGGTGCTTCTTGCTTGTGACGGAAAGCTCGAGCATGTGCAGCTGCAGTTTTTTTTTGGCTTTTCTGGTCATGATGGATGGTCCTTGCAACGAGGAATAGCTGATATACTATTTACATTCACTGCATGACTATACGGTACTGCATGCAACGCATAGCTGTAACTTCAAGTTGACCGTCATGGGTGTTCCTGTCCAAACCTAATTTGGACTAGGTTTAGGGTTACGCTTTCGACTTGTGACCACATCATACAAGGTTTAGCTAGACCTTTAACCGTGCCTCAAGGTTACCAAGAAGTACAGGCGTCCAACAAATTCAGCGCTCAATTTCACATCTCGTATAATATGTGTAACTAACAACAACACTGTCAGTGGAGAATATTACAGATTAGGGTATCATAACCTTGCTTTCATAAACATGGTACACAGCATGACTGGACTGATTCATGTGTGCGCAGTAATAGATAGGAAGTGCTCGCACATGCAGCAATATGGCAAAAGCAGAAAAGGCGTTCAGCCGTCTGTATCGGTCGACGACCCGGTCTCGTCTCCTTCGACGTCTGGTACCATTGGTTGACGAGTAAGTAGAGACCAAGACGTGCTGTAGCATTGAACCTACCGACAAGATAGTCTTGTTCAATTCTCACAGCAGGCGGTGGTGGCGGGGGCGGTGGAAGTAGTGGTCTTGGGGGACTCGGGCGCTTCTGCTGGGCAGCCAACGCACCCCTACCTGTGCCTGTCTTACTGCCCTTAGGACGCCCGCGTTTTGGCGGACCTGTCCCTGCAACACTTCTCGCTGATATCGCGGACGACGTTGATGCAATGGGCGTGCCGACAGATGATTGAGAACCTGGGGTAGAAGAGCGATCACGCTCAAGGAAAGAGGCAGTAGATGAGGAACGAAGTTTCGAAGGGACTTTGGATTGGGAAGACGATAAGGGCACTTGAAGAGTCTGAATAAATTCGAGTAAGAAGGGATAAAAAGATAAAAAGGACTCGCACGTTGCTTGCAATCGTGCCGCTGCTGTCAGGGTCCGCTTTGAGGCGAGACACCGGTGACCCTGTCACTGTCAGATCACAGGAAGACGATGCAAAGAACAAATCAGCTTTACCCGCTGTTTAAGTTTCTTCGTGGGCTTTTTCGTTGGTGATGTCTGAGGTGATATGGGCTAGAACAACAGCAATTCAGATTGGGGTCAAACAAGAGTTGCGTCATCCCTACTCGTTTTCGCTTCAGATTGAAGTCTGAGTCATCTACGGTAAGTTTATCAAAACACTCCTTGATGAGCAAAAAAGTGGAAGTATGTCACCTGCCCGCTTTCCTTTGCCCTTTGCCCTGCCCTTGCCGTTCGAGTTATCATCTGAAACATTGCCATTTTCTGAACCTGGGTATGGAGACGCTGACCGGCCAGGTTCGATGGGAATCCTGAAGACGTTATGAGTACGTTTGAGTGGTAACATTGGCGTGTAGCTCACTTTGCCTTAAGATTTGTCCCACGGGGAGCCGCACGCCTGCTTCCGGTCCCTGTCCCCATACAAGCACTCAGGTGTGGAGCAAATCTATTGGAAGCGACCTAGAGCGATGACTTAGTTTAACATATAAAATCATTGAGCCCTGTGCTCACTTGGCGCTTGCAGACCATGCATTCAAAGAGAATGTTGCCGTCGGATTTACTTCCGTTAGGAGTGTTGGTTCCAGTGCTTGAGGCCGTCTTTCCTCCGACATCGCCATGGAGGTTAGACTGCGATTGTGGTGTTACAGTATGGGCCTCATTTGGATGAACTAGATTTGTGGAGGGAGGATAATATGTCAGGAATAGTAAATGACGGACGAAAGTGCCAACATACCCAAGCCACACCTGCCGACAGGTTAGTGGGTATTCATACTGGTAATGCACTGATGACGTACCGTGTGTGACATGTGCGACAAACCGCTCTACTGCGCAGAAGCTGGTGATGCGCCTGTAGTGCCGCATCCATTGCCAGGTCATCCAACATGGCTGAGAAGATCTTGGACGTCTGGTGCATGGGTTTCTGGTTAGCGCTGCCGCACTACTAAGTATCAAGCCGTCGGACAACTTACAATGGTTGATATAGCATCTTCGCGTTCTGTCTTCGACATGACTGATACGTGCCAGATATTACTACGCCTTCGAGAAGTAAGGCTGTAAGTAAGTAGTTTGAAGGCTTGTTCACCGTTAAGCTTAGTAGACTCCTTCGATGATGTTGTGGAAACCCCGATTCGATCAGTAGCCACGTGGTTATCTCCGTACGCGCCATTATTCGCTGGCTTTCAATAGGACAAAAGTCTAACTTAGTACTACAACTCCATTGTTCGCTGTTCATTCCAGTCACAATGGAAACAGCTGACTTTGTCAGAGGATGGACTAATACTTCGAGCTTCAAGTCCGGGCCGACCTTTCTCCCTGTAATCTCCCGGTATATTTGCCAATGGATCGCTTCTTTTCCTTCGCATCTCCACCGAGCAACAGTTTCGCGCACAGCTCGCAAGACCTACCTGTAAATTTGTGATTGGCTTCATGCTCTCATTCACACCAGGCTTCTTCAAATTAAGGTGTTTGCTGAGATGCGCAAGAGATACAGTCCTCAGCATGCTTAATGGACGCGATATCCTTGCTGGAACTCAGTTTTTATTCGCTTTAAAGCTTAATTGCTGCACATGCAGTACGCACATGATCGTTTTCATCAATCACCCTACTCGGGACCACAAGGTCTCTTCGCTAAAAACCTCTAGCGAAATCTGATACTAGATGTGGGAATATGTCTCGTTGTAATGCCAGTCGATTTAATCTGAGTTCTCTCACCTGCGCCGAATCTTCACCACCATGGCGTGTTGGCTAGTGCTGCTCTCTGCGCTTTTTTTGCTAGCTGGTTCAAGTGCCCATCCACCCATGCGATTGGCTACCCATTCGCGTCCGAAATTAACTGTTCGCTCCCAGACAGACACAGCGACAACTTTGCCAGGAAACACAACTATCACAGACTTGGACTCTGCAAGCTACGTCAATGTTTTCATTGGCACAACCAATGGAGGACATGTCTTCCCCGGTTTGCTTCTATGGTGCATCTTTGACTTCTGCTGATTTTTGCGTAGGTGCCACTCTTCCGCATGGAATGGTGAAAGTTGGACTCGACACTGATTCTCCAGGAAATGTAAGGTTATCCAATGTTTAGTCTTCATGACGCCTTAAGTTTCGGACATCTTACAGCAAGCGGGTTACGATGCCAATGTAAATTTCAATGTTACCGGCTTTTCGCAGCTGCACGATTCAGGGACTGGTGGTGTGCGTGTCATAGGTGCTGCAAAGTACTGTACTTACAAGCTAATATTTCCTGAAGGGCACGTCGCTATCCAACTTTAAGCTCTGGCCTCTGCCTGAATGCGGGTCATTCTCATCCTGCAACACGTCCATGTTTGTCAGAAAGACGTTACGGAAAGTCCTCCCTGATGGTAACCAACTACACCTACATAGAATAGTGGTTGTATGCTAAATATAACATAATTTACAGGTTCTCCCGACGATGCTGGTTCACCTGGTTACTTCGCAACGAATCTTGTATGTGACGAAATTACTACACTGTGCCGTCGATTTAGCCCTCGCAGTCTACTGGAGTGCAGGTGGAGTTGACTGCTTCACGTCGTACTGCACTTCACCGTTATACATTTCCGCCTTCGTCACGTGAACCCCGTATTGTTGTGGACATCACCAATGACGGCCTGATCAGCAACACAGAACCCGTTGTTAACGTTAACACTACTACTGGGCGCGTCACAGGTAACATCTCTCAATGCTCCCTGATATCCCACCTCATCGTCACTTTTAGGAGGAGCTAGGTTTGCTTCATCGTTCGGTCCTAAAAGATACAGTGTCTACACTTGTGTAGATTTCAAAGGCGACGGGTATGACTTTGAGGCTCCCACTGAATACGGGGTTTGGATGGATAATGCCCCTGAGCAGAATAGCACACAGCTCATCCAATTGTACTCTGGTATCTACTTGACCCTTCCTCTTGGTATCTTAAAATGCATGGCTTGCAGGCTTCGTGTCCGAAATGGGTGCTCTGCTGACTTTTCCGCCCTCTTCGAATTCGATTCATACGACCATCCTCGCACGTGTCGGTGTTTCATTCATTTCCTCCGACCAGGCCTGCGCCAATGCCGAGTCAGAGATCCCGGACTTCGACTTCGATGAAACCGTCGCAACAGCTCGAGGAACGTGGAACGAACTCCTATCCCGAATCCAAGTCGATACTCAAGGCGTGGACAACGAAATTACTGAACTATTCTACTCATCAGTAAGTGCTTGGAATGTCCCAATGTACCCGAGTTGCACGGTCCTTTAGCTTTACAGGACGCACATTTCTCCCGCTGATTGTAAGCTATGTTCCCTTTTGCGAGCACAGAATCGTTGACTCTGATTGGTAGACACTGGCGAAAACCCCAACTGGAGTTCCACCGAGCCTTATTATGATTCCTTTTACTGCAATGTTGGTATCATTTGATGGCGTTGGTAACATATTATTAACGTCTCGAGCACAGTGGGATACTTACCGTACCCTGTATCCTCTAATGTCGCTTCATGACCCGGAGGTGTTCGCCCGCATCGTTCGCGGAATGATCAACATTCAACAGCATGAAGGTAGATAACCGTATTGTGAAATAATGCATGCAACTCATCCATAATAGGTTGGTTGCCTGAGTGCCGCGGCGCTACTGTTCAGCAATTCATCCAAGGTGGAAGCAGTAAGTTCTCGAACTAGTTTGCATGGTTCGCCTTTGAATTATGGCCACAGACGGCGACCCTATTCTCGGAGAGTTCTTTGTCAAGTCAATGATCATAGAACCCAGTGCTTGTATATTCACTGACTGCTATCATAGATTTTATGAACATGCTAGCGCTCTGAATGTCTCAGCTGATGATCTGTACACTGCCCTTCTTGCTGATGCGGAAGAACAATCACCCAACTGGAATCTCCAAGGAAGACAGACAACTGTCTGGAAACAATACAGTTAGTAAATCAATATTCATCGTGTACCTGATTACGATCATCCTTCCAGACTTCATCCCTTCCGACATTTATGGCTCGGGAGGTACCGCCACCAAGCAAGTCTCACGTACACTAGAGGTAGGAGCGTGTTCAATCTGCGGCCTCATTCTCGCTTACTTTGATAGTATTCATTCGGTGACTTTTCCATCTCGCAAGTTGCAAGAATTCTCAACAAAACGGATGATGTAGCCAAGGTTTGCCATTCTCCATGTATGTGAAACGAGAACATTAGTTTTTGCGATTGTAGTACCAAGCCCGAGCTGGAAACTTCTTCAATGTCTGGAATGAAATGGTTACACTTCCCGGGAATTCCTCAATCAAGGGTATGATGCAGGCAAGTCACTTACTCGTAAGATTGTCAACGCAGCACAAGACTCACTAATTTCCAGCCTCGCTTCGCAGATGGGCAGTGGAATTACACAGACCCTCGTCATTGCAGTGTAAATGATCCTCTCCAATCAACCTGTTACCTTGATGCTACAAACCGCGATGGTTTCTATGAGTCATCCCCCATGGTGGTGTGTATCTTCACTAGACTCCATGATTATTTCTATCTAACAGCTTCTTGCTCTAGTATTCTCAAGTGTGTACATCACGAATATACCTCTTACCTTCTTGACAGACTATCCCTAGTACGTTCCTCAAGACACAGCCAAGTTGATCTTGTTGCAGGGAGGCAACGAGTCATTCATAAATCGACTTAACTTGATCATCGACCAGGTAAACACCTCAACTACAAATGACGCTTGAAGATTGAATTGCATCCAGAACTACTTTGACGTTACAGATGAGCCATCTCAGCAAATTCCTTTCATGTACCACTACGCCAATCGGCCAGGCCTCAGTACCCAACGTTCCCGGATGATAATTTCCGAGTCTTACAACACCACGGTCAGCGGTCTTCCGGGTAATGATGATTCCGGCAAGTCTCGCAAAAGTTTTATTGGACGTCGTCTAATGCTTGCTCAGGTGCCATGGCCAGTTACGCCGTTTTCTACCTCGCGGGCATGTACCCGCTTCCCGCAACACGCCAATTTCTTCTCGCTTCACCCTACTTCCCGAAAATCACATTCTATAACCCGCTTTTCAATACCACGACGACGATCATTGCCCATAATTTCAGGGGCAACCCTCAGAGTGGCATTGGTGGAACTGTCTTCGTCAAGGTTTGTCACAGCTCAACCGCGTATTTTTGACCTTTTCTTAATGAGAGCGAACTGCCGCAGAGCGTGACTATTGATGGCCAGCCATGGCATTCAAATTGTTACCTAGACTGGGATGTCTTCGTCAATGGTTCCACCATCGAACTTGAGCTCACAAGCGATATCAATATTACTTGCGGAGAGGGATCTGACGCTTTGCCTCCATCCCTTTCGACTGGTGGATACAGTGGATCAATGTAAAAAGAAAATTGAGACCAATTAGATAGACCACGTTCATATCTCGGTCTGCCTTGTGGAAATGAATTTACTTTCAACTCGTTGTATGACCATGTATGGTCTGTAGCAAGATGAAATCTATTATTTCAGCAAACAGAGGGACGAATAGGCATTACAATATTTATATCGAGGCGCAAGTGAATTCGCTCGCAAAATTCGTGATAAATTCATAAACAAGTCGTACACGCAAAGGAGTGAAAGGCAGGTTTGACGACAAGGTCCGATCCTGTATATATAAATCACGATCTGAAGTGAACAGTCTAATGAGTTCCTTAGGGTAAAAAAGCATCGATAGACACAGTAAACCTTCTCCGTACTTGACTCTTCAGTCATGTGCCAATCTCGAGATGGTAAACACCGCGATGATCACGACAGCAAGTGCACCGATACTCGCAGGGAGCAACAAATCCTTCGGCATGCCCATCACCAGCTCCTCCTGCGGTGGTATGTATGCCTTTGCAGGGGGAGTCACAACAGGTTCGGGGATTGTTACAGCCTCTGCCTTCTCGACTTCCTTCTCTTCCTCCTTCGCAGCTGCATTCACCTCCGCGGCCTTCGCCTCACTCTTCTCTGCGCCAGCCTCGATCCAGTGCTTCCCGCCCTGGATGAATAGCACAACCCGATCCGAGCCCGCCGACCGCGCGATCTTCACCGCATCCGCGATATCCGTGTCGCTCGTGATGAGCACTGTGTCCCCATCCGCATCCGTGTACGATAACGTGAAATCTTCAGGGTCGGGCCGCTCGGTGGGTGAGCCTGCGAATTCGGTGAAGAACGGGTCCGTTGCAAGCTTGCCTTGCACGATTTCGCGCAACATCTCGACACTATCGTGTCGCGCCTGGAACCGATGGGTGCGCCCACTTGGCGTGCGGAATTTGAAGACATACGTTCCATCGTCTATTGGCACACTGGAAGTCGCGCCTGTGATGGCTGGAATTGTACCCTTGCGCTTTCGCGAGTAGCCCTCGAGTCCAGATTCGTGCTCGTCGACCACGGAGGCAGAGTCGTTCGGATGCACTTCGGAGTGCGGGGACTGCTGAAGGCGGGTGATGTTATGCGTAGAGAGAGAAACGCCGTCGGTGGGGACATGCGAACCAGAGACGACAGACTCGGTATCATCGTGACCACCAATAGAGTCGAAGAAACGGCCCCACATTGGTCCGCCTTCGGCTTCCACAGATTCACCAGGATTTTCCGTGCTCATGGCATTCATCTAAGATCGAGTTAGCACATACAAACCTACGAATAGATCTTACCCACCTGCTCCAGGGTGGCGTATGTGAGCTTCAGAACATCAACGATGGCAACCAACCGTCCGTCGCTCTCGACAACAGGCAAGTTCAAATAGTGGCCATCTGGCGGCACCTTCAGCACGGGCAACACCAGAACACCAGAACACTTACCATGCATCTTCTTGAGCGCGTCGTGTACGCTCATGGTAGGAGGAGCAGTGTCAGGATGAGGGGTCATTACACGGATAACGCTACATATGCCCGCATCCAGACCCGCAGCGATGACGCGCAGGACAATGTCCTTGCTTGTGAAGATACCGGCGATCTTGGTGTAGGAATCACCGACACCTGGCGTATTTTCCATGACACAAACAGCAGTGACACGACGCTCCTTCATCAACTTGGCCACCTCACGGACAGTCGTTTTTGGGGGTAACAGTTGCAGGTTGCGTCCGCGAGTCCATGACAGTCGTGAGATCTGGCAATGCGGTTTTCTCGCGGAGAGCGTCGACATAAGCAAGCATAGCAGCAGCCTGTGGGTTAGAAGACATTCCTGGGCCAAGCTCGGATTGCACGCCCGCAAGAGCAGTGTAGAGTTTCTCGGATGCAGACGAGGAACGCTCAACCTTGTTCAGTGCTTCATGGAAGACCTTGGTGATGTCAAGCAATCCAACGACATTGCCTTCCTCATTACAAACAGGCTAGCATTTGTATTAATATTTGTTTATGTTCGGAGAATCAGGTAAAATCATACCAGGTGACGGAAATGACGTTGAACCATGAGCTGGAGAGCCTCGGTCGCGCTGGTGGTATCCCGGGTGACCATCGGGTTCCGGGTCATGATCTGACTGACCGGGGTGGTATGGGGGTCAAGACCATCAGCAGTAACCTGTAAACTGGTAAGGCCGATCGTCAAGTGGAGAACAGTCAACGACGTGCTCTGTATGCCAGATCCTTAGCAGTAAAAATACCGCTGAGTCCCTCTTCATCGTCTACGACGAGGACACAATCCGTCCGCTTTGCTGCGCATAGCTGACTGGCCTCTGCGACAGTAATACTATCAGGCACAGTGAGCGCAGGGGTAGGCTTCAGTGCAGCAACCGTGCCCTTCGCAACAGCAGGTTTTGCAGCACGTTTTCCACGGCCACCCGCATGATGCGTTGTCGAGATGGTACGTTTTCGGGCAAGCTCCGATTCTATTTTCTTCCGGATGGCCTGTGAAGGAGGGTTAGCGACTGAAACAGCACGGACGGGCGTGCGGCGACGGGATATAGTGTTTGACGCGGAGTGAGCACGCCCTTGGTAAAGAGGTGATGAGGAACTCATTGAAGGAGCATGCACACGTGTACGAAAAGCGTACCGACGGGTACCGTAAACAAACCCGCGCGTCCGGAAGCCGAAAAGCGGAAAGAATGCTCACCTCGTCGCGTTTGGACTGCTTTCTCCGCGTATCAGCAACAGACGGTGAGACACCAGATAAGTTGGACATTGATGTTGATGAAGAGTATTTGGGTGCTGGTGGGACTGGAGAAGGAGCACGATCGTGATGGAGACTCCTGTTAGCGGACGGTGAGTGAGATGACGGGACAGGAATGCGAGACATGAATTATATTGAGAAGCAATTGAACGACACTGACAGCAGTCGCTGTCGCTGCAGATTTAGTTTCTTGCCGTTGTCGTCGACGTTGCTCGCGCTGCCTGAGTCCGTGCCTTCTCAATCTTCCAAGAAAGCAATATTCAGACTTTGCTCATGTTTGGTTACAGTGGCAGTGCAGTTATCTCAGCCGGTGCCAGCAAACTAGTCTTTTGATGGCAAATGACTACTAATATAATCCTATGTGATCCTACTGTGTTCTTCAACTCGTAGACGTCCATCTTGACCACAGGACAGAAATCTATTGCGAGTTCGACCTTGACATTCACTCATGGATGGTTTCGTCTGAAGTTCATCTTAGTCGGTCTTAGCCAAGTGATTACCACAATGAACCCGGTAACCCACTTATTGTGCCATATTCCAGCTTCAGTATACTTTCAAGTAAGTTCGAACAAGCGCGAAGACGACCTGGAACACAACTAACACAGAATAAAGCAACGACAGCCCGATAGCAGCTAAGGAATGCTCGAACTTTGTCAACATCATCGCCATAGGCTCGTGGTCCCGTCGAAACGGTTCAGGTTGGGGCAAGGCCATTGTGGCAGTGCAGTCGTATGATATACAGGGCCGGGATTCTCTTCGATCACCGACGCGCTCTATGACAGGTCAAAGCCTCTTCTGCAGCACCCTTGGTCCCTTTCCCTGCTGTCTGAGCGTATATAAGTAGTACGCTCCACCAACAACCAAAATCGCATGCGAAGTTTGCTAGTAAAAGTATATCAGTTACATGCTGAGAATGTCACTGCAAGGGAGTATGACCCACCAAACACGAACCCAAACACTCCCTGGAACAACTCCAGCACCAGAGTAGTAATGCTCTGTCCCAGCTTCAATATACTCTCAATTGTGCTTTGAACAAGCGCAAAGACGGCTTGGAACACAGCCAGCACAGAATATAACAACGATATCCCGATAGCGGCCAAGGACTGCCCAAAGTTCGTCAACGCAGCAATAATCGTCGCCATGAGTAGCTCGTGATGGTCAAGTTACAATTAGATTGATTCTGGCCGTAGACCCCTTTTTATTCAGTGGAGCAATGGTCATCGACGTCATTGGAGCCTGGCCAGAAGCCTTCAAGCAATAATAATCTATCATTATACGTTAGTGCACAAAAAGATGATAGAGAGCCATTGCATATGTGTAGTAAGTGGAAAGTGCCTCGGCGAGCTACCACATGTCCTTTCCCAAAAATCCAACGTTTCTCATCCACGTTCACGTCCTCGTCATCAATCCCTCCTGGCGGCAGCAGGCTCAACGACGGCACTGCCGCCCCACCTGACAACCAGCTCCCGCGCGCGCACCCACACTTGACCCACCATTGGTGGAACCGAAGGGTGGTTTGAGAGATCCGTAATACGTTTATCCGCAAGCGTAATGGCATCACGCGTGAATTGCGAATGGAAGTAACGCTGATGGAGGAAGTTGGCATACACCAGCGGCATCATGAGCGAGTTGCGGAGTAAAAGAGCGCCAAAGAGGACACGCGCGAAGATGACGAGCTCGGTGATGGCCACGATACGCATGGCAGTATCGTAGTTAGCTGGATTACGTGTCACTCGCAAAGTTGGTTTACTGAATGAACTTAGGATCTTACCTTTCACCCAAAGGTGGA
This sequence comes from Suillus subalutaceus, assembly GCF_016647625.1. Taxonomy (NCBI): domain Eukaryota; kingdom Fungi; phylum Basidiomycota; class Agaricomycetes; order Boletales; family Suillaceae; genus Suillus; species Suillus subalutaceus. The sequence goes on from NW_024540344.1 coordinate 70,265, forward strand.
GTTTCTTCGCCAAGGGGTGAGGTTGAGGTGGTCCTCCAGCAGCGAGCGGTGGACCAGGAGGTAAGAATTGAGGCATCAAAGGTCGTACGAGTGAACGTCAGTCCGTGGAAAAGGGAAAACACAAAGTAAGGAAGCAATGCGACTGCGCTTCATTAGCACTTGTGCTAACTCCAACGATAAAACTCACTGGTGACCGGCCTGGAAGTCCACCAGAAGATAGCCAACAAAAAGTATTGCACGTTCTGTATCCACCGGTTATCCTCAGGAGGTCAAAAAGGGTAATCAAAAAACCTACCTCATCTGCGAGGGCCCTTCTGACATACGCCATGTTCGGCTGGGGAGTCTACAGCCATGCCTTAGAAAAACACGCTGTACATGTATTACGTCATAAACTCACCCCAAGCGCCTTTCTGAACACGCAGCATCCACATCAACACACGATCATCACGTTGGTTGGCACGCGGAAAGCACTCACTGGCAAACAATGAAATAAGACATTAGGGCGCCAAGGAAGCTAGCTGCAAGAATCGCAGAGGGGTTGGTAAGAATGAGCCTTTGGGAGGTGGAGCAATGAGCTGCGCACCCTTGTACCACCAGGACGAGACGCTCTTAAACATAATCCATGCTAGAAGATAACGGAACCCTGAGAGAAGGAGTAAGAAGTGTCCACCTGCCCAGAGATAGTGCTATTGTGTTTGGATAGTAAGTGAAACAACGGAAGCAAAGTGCGACAAGCCGACATCGTCAGAACAATTTTTCACGAAATGAGAAGACTGACCTGCGAAGTTGCCATTATACTTGAGGTAGATCACTGAGTGAGTGATAGAAGTGGTTGAAGAAGAAATTTTGAGCTGGCAGCAAATGTGTGACCGGAGTTGTCAGGCGTAGGCCTGGTGTTCAGTTTAGGGCAGGCGCACACACGTACTCCTTTACACAATGTGGGCGCTTATGGATGCTCCCGGTTTCCGGTCCCGCAGCAACAACTTGCACCTGCTGCGTCCCGATGGCTACTAGTATATCACACCAATGCATAAAAAAACAGGAGTAGCAGTAGGCATAACAGTGTCATCAAAAACCCCAAAAAATCACCCGCTCCACTGCTGTCCAGACGCTTTCGCTCTCTTCCGTTCCTTTCCTTTCCGATACATCTCCTTTTCGACTGCTTTCTTGCCCAAAGTCTCGACCCGCCGTTCTTTCTCCTTCCTCCGCGGCTTGTTCCGCTGGGACTCCTCCTCCTCTTCCATAACGTCATCTCCGCTTTCAGCACCACCACCAAGCGGCATGTCCTCCCATTCCTCGTCGTCCGCATCCACCTCATTTCTCCGCCGCTTGCTACCAGTAGTAGTAGGCTTCCCCCCACCAATATTGACATTTATGCGTGGGGGAACAGCGAACCCGAACGCCTTTCCCACCTTTGCAAGGTCCAATGCATTAATGTCGAATATTTTCTTCAGCGAATACGATGCATATGCTTGCAGATACGACCGGAAACCATCCCTTGCCGACTGGTGCAAAAAGTAGTTTTTTTGCAGAAGCTTCTCCAGCTATATCCAGATATGATCAATTCATTCATATCGCAAAGCGTATGAGCGCTTACCTGACTCTGCACATTCGCAACTCGGTCCGTGGGGAACGTAAACTCATTCAACGGAACCTTTGCTTCCTTGAGGTACCGTAAGAAGCCAAGTTCACTCTCTAGCAGAAACATCAAGCTTTTCCCGACTTTACCAGCACGCGCCGTTCGACCCACACGGTGAATGTAGTCCCGCGGGTCGTCTGGGGGATCAAATTGGACGATCCAGTCTACCCGTGGAATATCGAGGCCGCGGGCTGCAACATCCGTGCATAGTAAGATTCCAGACTCGGCATTTATGAACTCGAAGAACGTGTTCGTCCGTTTTTGTTGTTTCTGTTTGCCCTGTGATATACTGCATCAACTTATGATGGGGAGATATAGATGGATTAGACCATACATGTAAATCGAGCACAGGCACATCGATGTAATTTAGCAACTCGCCGTGGTATTTGACGGAATTGCAGCTCGAGAAGAACACGATGATTTTTTTCTTCAAGTTCTTTTTGAGAAAAGTGAAGAGAAGGAGGAAACGGCGGTCAGAGGGGCAAACAACATATCCTTGTGAAAGTGTTGAGACGGTGCTTGTCGCCTCTTCTTTGTCGACATCGACGTGCAGAGGCCCAGGACGAAGGGATATCCGCGCGAGGTCTTGGACTTTTGTAGTTTGAGTGGCTGAGAAGAGCATGGACTGTCGTTCATCTATGCTGCAATTCAGTTCCCTGCAAAGGGGGTAGGGTGTTAAAAGACCGAACCATTCGGAAGAATTTTTATTATCTTTTTCATTTCCTCCTCGAAACCGATCTCCAATATTCGATCTGCCTCGTCTATTACTAAGGCTTTAAGATTTCGGAAAACGAACCCTTTTGTGTTCTACAGAAACAAAGTCAATAAATACATCAGTATGATGTCTGCGAGGTTTTGAAGACGTACCTCGAGGTGATCCAGCAGCCGACCAGGGGTTGCAACAATCAAATTAACACCTTTCTCCAACTTCTCCGCCTCGGCCCTCCTATTTGCACCACCGATAACAATGCCAAAAGTCTGTGAATGATGCGCCATGAGATCTTTTGCGACCCCGAATATTTGCAACGCCAATTCTCGTGTGGGAGAAACGATGATAATTCCAGTACCTATCGCAAAGAATTATTCGGCTCCCTCATAGGATAAAGTGAACGCAGAGCACACCATTTCTAGGTTTGAACTTCATCCGATGCAGGAGCTCAACCGCAGGTATGAGAAATGCAAGTGTCTTTCCTGATCCTGTACGTGCAGCGCCTAGGACATCTTTTCCTGCGAGGAGAGGGGGTATAGCTTTGGCTTGTACGGGGGTCATTGTAGTGAAGCCCATATCTGCGAGGGCTTTATTTGTTGGCTCTGAGAGCTCAAGTGACGAGAACGGTTCTCGGTCAGAGACATCTTGCTGAGGATCCGCAGATGGTGCGGTAGAGTCCCCTGCCATAGCTGTGATTCACTGATCTCAGTGAATAGATGTTCAAAAGTCTGAGCGTGATAGATTTGCTTGGATTTACAAACAGGAAGAGACCTAGGACCTGTAAGCGACGAAGCGTTATGTGTAGTCGATCAAAGATTTCAAAAAAAGCTACTCTCGGCAAACTCCGACCACTCTTAGTATATCAATAATGGCGCTCAAGGTGATTTCCTGAAATCTCGGTAAGCTCGGTAAAGGTCGGTAAAGGTCGGGTAAAATGTCCTGCTGGTAGTTAACATAAGGCTTGATTTTCTCTGAAGTTAGCTTACTCAACTGTGCTGCCCTTCGGCATCGCGTCGGAGCCTAAAATAATATCTTATCTCTACCTTCACTATGCCCCGTCTAGTGATGTTCCGGCCCGGCTTCAAGCCCCGGGCCAGCCGAAGCCAGGCCTAAATAAGCCGAGCCGAGCCCAGGCCCAGGTCACGGCCTGCCCAGGGCTTGGGCCTGGGCTTCAATTCTGGAAAGCCTAAGCCGGCGGCTCAAGCCGCGGCTTGGCACTTGCTACTGCAATATTGCGGATGGACGAGGGAATTTGAGGCTGCTGATCACGAAAAGGTGTGTTATTCAAGTTGTTTTTCTGCATTCAATTTACGAATGGCATCGACATTATTACTTATACAAGCACGTCGCTCGGAGTCACTGCAGTGACCTCCCCGAGCAACACCAGTATTGATTCAGACGGTATACTGTCAGTACAGAAATTACTCTGGGTGTTTGCTCGAAACACTGGTCTTGGTCTTGCTGGACTCTTATCCGAGATGCTAGAGGATACTGTGTACGTATGATGACGGCCCAGGCGAACCTCCAAAGTTTCATCATAACCAGTCAATATTCTTATGACTGCTACCCCCGACCCCCGAAGCCCCACCCCGCAACGCCAAGGTCTGATGCAAATCTACCAACACATCATCAGGTCAGGTGCCAACTTATCTCACGAGTATAACTCACGCCCAAACACTCGCCGGGTTCTTTTGGAATTGTCGTCTCAAGCACTTCTTGGGCGACCTTGTCATTGGTGATTGACCCGACACACCCGACGACAAGCTTATTCCCAACAGCTTGTTTGACTGCCTGGGCGAACGGCGCTTGGTATGCCGGCCCGGATTTCATGATGGCTTTTGGGTGGCTACCACCGCTAGAGACATCAAGGAAGTCAACACCATGCTCGGCAAGAATACCAGCAAGTTTGACGGTATCCTCGACACGCCACGATGGTTCATTTGGAAGTGCTTCTTCGAGCCATTCAGTTGCAGAAATCCTACGAGGCATCATTCAGATCAAGCAAGAACATCTTATGGACTCGAAGATATCTCAGGAAGAGTGGCATGTCTTCAGGAATAACGTCACGGATAGCATCCATGACCTTGAGAGTTAAACAAATTCGATTCTCAAAGCTTCCGCCGTCCTCGTCTGTGCGTGTGTTGCTGATGGGGCTCAAGAAAGAGCACAGCAGATAGCCGTGTGCGTTGTGAATTTCAATGACGTCAATACCAGCTTTCAACACTCTCTTCGTAGCTTCTACAAACGCGACGACGGTCGCCTTGATCCGGTATAAATTTTCGATTTTTACATTTATAATTATGTTCACGCATCCCGCAAAAATTTAGTGTGTGGGCCGCGGCCTGCTTGGGCCCAGGCCGTGGCTTTGGGCTGGCTTGGGCTCACGGCTCAGGCTTGAAATCCGGCGAGCCTAAGCCCCTCCAGGCCGAGCCTAAGCCGGGGCTTTGAGCCCAAGCCGGGCCGGAACATCACTAGCCCCGTCACTCCCTACGCAATGAGCTCCTTGATGAATTGGACGAGGCGCAACTAGCCTTGAAAAAGGCAAGGCTTCAGCGTGCAATCCGAAGTTATGATCTCTCCGATTCTGATTCTGATGACTTGGATTCAGACGATTCTGACCTCGACACAATTATCACACCTCCATCACCTCCTACCCCCTTTTTCTCTGACAGCTCTGACTTTGACTCCTCCAGCGATGAATCTGACCACTTCGCCGCACGTTATGACTGTCTGAACGACACCATCACTTCCCTTCGTGATGAGGTCATCAGGGCATGCGTCCTCCATCAACCAAACGCACCTCCCATGCGAGCCCCCCAAATACAACTCCTTCATGATTTCGGGGACTCTCAACATCACCTGTTCCGAAAGAAGCTTCGTGTCAATCCAGACACATTTGACAACATCCTAGATCAAATTTCGGGTCACGCCATCTTCACCAATCACTCAAATAACCCGCAGCTCCCCGTCGTGGTCCAACTCGCAATATTTCTTAACTGTGCCGGCCACTATGGCAACACCATATCTCTGGAAGACGTAGCTCAGTGGGCTGGTGTTAGCATTGGCTCGGTAATCAATTGCAGCAATCACATCATGGTCGCCATTCTTGATCTCCACGATATGTTTATCGTCTTCCCCGCTCTTGACTCTGATGATGCAGAGCAGGCTCGCCGATTCGTCGAGGCGAGGTCATGTCCCGAGTGGAGAAACGGGATCTTCGGAGTCGATGGCTCTGCAATTAATCTGTATGAAAAGCCCGGTCTTTATGGTGAAGCGTTTTATGACAGGAAATCAAATTATTATCTCAATTGTCAGGTATGTTTTTTCCTCTTATTCTAATGGTATGAAATTTAATGAAACCTTTAGGGAGTTATCATGCCTCATAACTTGCTTATCGTCGATTATTCCCTCGGTCATCCTGGAAGCACACACGACGCGTACGCATTCAAATCGACACGCGTTTATCAAGAACACGACGCCCTTCTTCAGGCTGACCACTGGGTCTGGGCCAATAGCGCTTATGCGCTGGAGAAATGGTGTGTTCCTCCCTTCAAGAAGCCACGGAACGGCCGCTTGACGAGGAATCAAAAGACCTTCAATGTCAATCTCTCTCGCGTATGTACTCATTTTTTTGCTCATTAGAATATTTACTAACTTTCAATCGGTTTAGATTCACGTTCATGTCGAGCATGCGTTTGCTGCTTTGAAAGGACGCTTCCAATTGCTCAAAGAACTTCGTCACCCGATGCAGAATCAAAGGGACCTTCAAATCACTCTCCACTGGGTCAGGTGTTGCCTAATACTCCACAATATGATCATCTGCTTTGAGACACAGCGCAACTGCTCAACAATCAGATGGGCCGTCAGGGAGGGGCTAAATACTATGCGCCATGAGTTTGAAGAAGCGGATGGTGATGAGGTGATAGGCGATAGATCATACGAGGGTACACTGGGTCAAGCATGTAGGGCGAGGCTCATGGATCAGTTGTTCAACAGCCCTCATTCAGAAGCTCAACGTCACGAAGGGTGAGCACATAACACGGATGATTTGAAACAAAAACAATTGTAGTACATAGATATAGCAAGTAACTCATGGAAGACAGTGGCAGCCATACAAAGATGCGCGAGAACAAGGCAAATGCGAGCGTGAGATATGAAAAAAAAACAAATGAGCAAGTCGGAAGTGCGAACAGAAACGAAACCCAGTGAACGAACATACAAACATACAAATTGAAGCCCCAGGAGACATCAATCACTCTTGCCAGCATTGAGCTTGGCCCACTCGATCCGCAGGCGCATCACGTCCCTCTCCATTTCGAGAGCCTTGGTGTCTGCTTCACGCAGGCGAATCTCCGTCTCCTTGGCCTCCTTCATGTGTTGATGGACAATAGCAGCATCTGCGCGCTCGTTGGCACGCTCCTCACGAATGAAATCGTGCTCTTTCTGCTGGCGGTTAGAGTTCATCTTCACCATCAGTCGCTCATTTTTGAGCTGATACAACGAGACTTTCTCAGAGTGTATGCTCTCCAAGTCATCGTTCAACATGTCGACTTGTTCTTGAATTTCTGACCGGACACGTTTCGACACTGAGTCCTTGCCTTTTGCATTGGCTGAAACAGATGTTTGTGAGGTGGGTGATTTTTGAACTGACGAGCCTTGCCTACCAGCGCGTCCACGTCCCAATGAGCTGCGGGAAGTCTTCGAGGACGTGACAGAAGGGGTGCTATTAGTAGCACCCTCGCGCACCATGAGCTGACCAGCATGGGATTTGAAGGAGCCACGACCGTCGTGGGTGGAGGTGCGGGGCTTCTGCAGAGCTACAAATGTGGGAGGGGGGACGGAGTTGGAGAAGATGGAGGCTGCTGGCGTTTCTTGCCGCCCTGTTTGGATTTTGGGGGGCTGTTCAAATTGAAGACATTGTCGTCATCATGATGACCGACTGACTCATCCATACGCAGGTCTTCCATATCATCAGCAAGGGGGTTATCGTCGTCGTCGTCCATTCCAGGAAAGTCTGAAAGTGTCGGAGGGCCTGGGGAGTATGTGTTGTGGCTTTGTGACTGACCACCTTGGGGAGAGAGGTCGTAATTCCAGCGTTGTGGAGAGCCAGAAGTGCTGGTCGCTTGAACACTCTGTGGAGGGGGGGCAAAGTTGAATTGGGGAGTGGGGAGAGAGCCAGCGACACCACCAGTATAAGCACCTTGGGGAGGGAGGCCAAAATTTCAGTGCTGTGGAGAGCCAGAAGCATTCCCTGGTTGGGCATTTTGTGGGAGGGGGAAGTTGAATTGCGGAGCAGGAACACCACCAGGGTGGGCGCTTTGGGGAGAGATGTAACTCCACTGTGGGTGGGAACCAGTGACGCTGCCTGGTTGACCACCTGGGTGAGGGGGGGCAAAGTCGAATTGATGGGGGGCAAACTGCAAAGGTGGGGGATGGGGAGGGGGAGGGTAGTTGAATTGTGGGACGCCTGTTCCACTACCAGTGGCAGTGCTGGTGGAAGGGATGTTACATTGTGGGGGGGGGATGAACAGAGCTGCCCGCAGGACAGGGTGAGGGCGAAAAGATCACCCGCGTGGTCAGTGCCTGGCTTTGATGAAGTCGTTTTGGCAGCGAATGATGGGTTGGAGCCCCAGATTTTATGGAGATTGTCGTACCAGGGGAATTCTTTCTGGACTTTGGCTGTGAATTTTATTAGTAGAATTGAATAAACGTGAGTAACGGACTCACCATGTAGATTTTCCGCAGTACCCGCATCGAGGGGCACAATCCCTGCACCGGTCGATTCAAACTCGTTGCGGTAGTCACGGAATTTATTCCGGAGACTTCAAATAACTTGATTAGCATCTACAGTCTGATAACCAAAGGATCACTTACGCTGTTATACGGTTGGACACAAAGTCACGGAACCTGGTCCGATTGGCAGCATATTGGCCAGAATATACTTTATCGCCACTGAAAATCACTTCTGCTATCACCGCATGGATTGCATTCTTGTCTTTGCCCAATGGAGGACCCTCGATGTTAGGATCACTAGGTTTCTTCCCCTCGCTAGAGAATAGGACACGACAATCCGCCATATTGTTGACGAGGTAATCGACCAGCTTGTTGGTACATTGGACATCTGCCTGCCAACTGATGCTTGTCTCAGTGGTATCTCCATCTCCTTTGGAACGCCTGGACTTTCCTCTTCCACGGTTGGAGGATGGGACTGGAGGGGGATTCATGGCCTTCCACTTGGCCTGGTGGTGGATTGGGGAGAGGTTCTGCGAACCCTGCAGTCGTGCAGAACGACGCAGTCGTGGTTGTAGGGCAGGCATATACTTTTAAGCTCCGACGTCATGCCGGAGTACGCCGTATAGTTGAGTAAGCTAACTTCAGAGAAAATCAAGCCTTATGTTAACTACCAGCAGGACATTTTACCCGACCTTTACCGACCTTTACCGAGCTTACCGAGATTTCAGGAAATCACCTTGAGCGCCATTAATGTCTCCGTCAGGTAAGCAATTTGGACACAAGACATTGGAACATCACGACTTATGTTGTAATCGCATTATTGTAGAACTATCACATGCGGTGGTCGCAGGAGCTGCCCTAGGGTTGGGCTACTATCTTGGGTCACGAATATGCACCCAGGACACCGCCGTACCTGCCACTCAACCTATACCTATACCACCGTCGGAGCCAAAGGATAAAGAACCACCCAAGGTCGAACCAGAGGTAGATAGTGAAGAAGAAGAAGATGCGCTTGCAGATGGAGATCTTGGCGCGGTCAAGGCAGGGTTCATGCAACCTTGCAAATTGGTATGAGCTGGCATCCAATCGAGACTTCACTTGCTGACTTCGACCTCCGAAGGTCTTGGTCGTGCGAACAGATCTCAAAATGACCACTGGGAAAATAGCTGCACAGTAAGTACCACACGTCTGTCCTCAGGTCAATTGAGAATGACTATTTAGGTGTGGGTAAGTGCTTATGATGTGACGGGGGACAGACTATATTGGATGATGCGACGACTTTCAGACACGCAACACTAGCATGCTACAAGGCATTATCGAGGACAAACCCTGCGGTATGCTTCAAATGATTATTCTTCCAATCTGGTTATTGAGCTGTCTTTAGCTCGTACAACATTGGGAGAGGACTGGGTATGTGCTGGAAAAACTCACTTACCTTTCACTCGTTGAACACTTTAACCCAGCCAAGCTAAAATTGCTCTCAAATCCTCGTCAGAGGACGAGCTCCTTGAACTCGAAGCAATCGCCAAAAGTCTCAATCTCTGCGCTCGATCGATACTGGACGCGTAAGTATTCCTTTCGAACATACATCACCCTGCGTATCCGCTGACCCTTTCTCTCAATGTAGTGGTCGTACACAGATCGCATCAGGTTCCCGCACTGTTCTCGGTATTGGTCCTGGTAGGGCAAGTCGCTCGTGATAGTAATCAGACTGAGATTCTTTGCAGCGCCCGTAGATCTCATCAATCAGGTGACAGGCCACCTGAAGCTCTTGTAGTTCCGGCGGGTTTCTTATTTACATGCTGTACAAGACGGCGATGCCAATTGTACACCTGCATCACGCAGTCAGCCGTTTTAATGCGAGGATAGTGCAGTGTGATATAGTGCAAATGAGTGGTCCGTGTGCATGCCGTCTGTGCTTCGCAAGTTTAGGTTGTGCATCTAGGCTGTGGAGGCTTCCTTTACGTCTTCGCTCGTTCCCGTCCTGTCGTTTCGAGGGCGTCTCTGAAATGGCCGGTCTGGGTACAAGTCTACCGGAGATTCCAGGTCTGCGCCCATTGTTAGTGCAGCAAGGGACTTCTCAGTTCACACTTGGGACCTCAAGACCAATCAGCCAGTTGGAGACCCACTCGTGCATGACAATGAACTCTCGACTGTTGCTATATCCCCTGATGGAAAATACATTGCAGGTGCTGGAAAAGACACGAAAGTCTACATATGGAGCATGGGGTGGTGCTCAAATAGCAGGGTATTGATATTGATTATGTGGGCGTGTCTATGTTGTCAGTGTCTTCTAAGTAGTTTTGGTCGACATCCAGCATACGAATGATGCGAAGCCCTTAAGGCAAGTCATACGTGCTTCCCTTTTGCGCTGTCTCTCACTTCTTTATTAGGGACGTGCGGCCCGACCAAGAGATGTGCGTCAGTCTGTTATGAACAACCTCATACTCTGTTCATTCGTCTTGTTCAATTCGTTCAATTTTTCTGATGCCCGTGGTCTCCAAGCAGCAGCCCAACAACAGAGACTTGGCAAGACATGTTTGTATGGTTTTCGTTCCTGAACTGTCCGAGCTATCCTTACACTGATGCCAAGGTGATGACTTCTGGGGTATCAATACACGCGTCACACAGCTCCTCCTGTGAGTCCATCATTTCCCCTTCATTAGCACAGTTTGCTAGGCTCCCTGCGTTTCACCAATCCATCTGCAAATGCATCGCAATCGATTTTACCACGTGAGTCTCAACGTTGGAATTTCAGCCTGTTTCTTGTGGGACCATCCAGACACACTGTTGATGTAGCCCCTGCTCGCGATGAAGATTCAATGTCATTCAAGTCGATACATTTGCAGAGATACGGCATTGCCCCTTCCACCGAGGTGGCGGTGGCTGCAGCCATGCAACATTCAAGTGGCAATGAGGCTGACAGTTCAATGCAACAAGGTCATCCTGCACTTGGAATGCAAGGGCCTCAAGCACGATCAACAGAAACACAAGGCTCAGGTGGTGGCATGGGAGAATTTTCTTGTGAAGTTAGGTGCTGCGGATTATTCTTTAGTTGTAGTCGTCTCAGATCGCATCAGTTGTGAGGGTTTTTTGTTACTTCAAAGTGGGGTCCGTTCGGGTCATAGACCCTATGTTGGATGTACATTACATATTTGGTTTGCCCAACAGCGGAGAGTATAAAGCTGCAAGCAACCCCATGAATCACGTCGAGACTATTACAAGTTAGTGATAGGAACCAGAATTCAAGTATTTCATTGTCTCCTATACATAAGACAAGGCATTCACGAAAAAAACCTGGCTTAAGATCCCTGCAAATCCTCTGGTCCATTTAGCAACATTCCCTCCATTCCACCTTCAACCATCACTACTTGCCCAGTGACATGACCAGAGAGAGTGGATGATGCAAGGACCACAATCTGCGTTGCGACGTCGATCGGCATGGCCACCTTCTTAAGTGGAGTCCTGTGGTGGCACGAATTTCAATGTGGATCATGAATCATGATGGTACCACTGACGTAGCCAAAATACGATACGCTATTTGAAAATTCTTCAAGGCTTCTTCAGTCTTGGGTGTCTTGACACAGCCAGGTGCAATACAGTTGACTCTGCCTTTGGGGGCTATCTTCACGATTTCGTTCTTGAGAGTGAGGTTCAAACCGTACATCATTGCTAGAACATGATGAGTTTATGTCAAACTGCGGGCAGAATCGTTACTAACCGCTCTTCGTCACAGCGTAGTCCCCATGATTAGGTTCGCCAAACTTCCCAGAAGTACTTCCGATAAGCACAATCGCCGCCTTTTCCTTGATAGTAGAGGGTGCACGTTCAAGGTGCTTCAAATACTCTCTGCACACCAGGAATGACGATGTCAAGTTCGCAGTTATGGTGGTGTTCCATCGGTCCAGCGTCATCCTTGCGATTGGAGTCTCCGAAAATGGATATATAGCGTGGTTGACGATCACCACTTGTACGGGGCCATGAGGCATAACAGCTAACGACTCGAACATACCCACCACGTCCTCCTCTTGAGACAAATTCGCTTGGACATGTTGAAGATTGGTGTTCGATGCCAGAAGCTCCTGGATCGGACCAAATTTGGAGTTATAATGTGCGGTCACATTCGCGCCCAATGCTGGATGTCTGAATCAACTGAATAATCATCACTCGAGAGTAAATTACTTACCACAAAACAATTTCACTGTCTCTAGCCCAATGGCACCACTTGCCCCTGCTCGAGTACTGTCAAGTCAGCAGCGCAATAGGATAGCGTAGAATACGACCTGTTACAATGACGTGCACTCCTTGCAATCCAAGATCCATGACGTGCTGTAGTGGTCTGTGATGCTGAACGTTAACTCGGATAACCAAACGATAACAGACTATATATCGATAGCGGCAGTGTAAGCCCGCTGGCAAGAAGTTCAAGTTACCCGAGTTCCCATAATCAGCATAAATGCTGTCTGCGGTTACCGGTAATCAAGCGTGGGCCCGTGGCCGCAGTGAGCTTTGATTATCACTGCATTTTGGCTGACGGTTAAGGGACGACACCGTCACGACAGTCCAATTGAAATGTCGAGGTGTAAAAATATTTAGTACCCGTGCCATTGGATAGGTGACCGGCGTGGCAGACGTGACGTCGCTGACACATGTGTCATCCCGGTTAGTACTAGCCGGTCGCTGGTCACTTGCCTGCAGTCGCTGGTCACACTAGCACCAAACACCTACCGACGATTCAAGGCTGTTTGAGTGGAGTGTACAACGAGCTCGGACGATAACTGCTGACGATATACTCTAGATCTATACCTTTTGAGGACAGGTCTATAAAAGCCCTAGCCTCTGACCACTACTTTGAGTTTGAGTTTCAGGCAGATTGCCGATGCCGACCGCTATGACGACAATGGCGACTGTCTCGACGTCGGACATGCTACCTCATAAAACGTCTGGCAAAGGTTCGTCGACGACGGAGGCAACGTTACAATCACTGTACAACCGTGCAGCGAGAGCATTCCTTCACCGAGACATCACAATCACATTCACCTTGTTAACCGCTGCATTCGCACTGCTCCCACCTCCCCTTGCGCCCTCACCTGATCCCCTAGATGTACACCGGAGAAAGTGGGATATCCTTCGCATCACCCTCGAGACCACCGTCTTCTCTTCTACTCCAGACATCGCTGATTTACCCCAACCACTCCGAGAATTCCTACTCTTGTCTCCCCAATCATTTATTTCCACTTTGTGTGCTCGATCTCTCACTCTATTTACTCCTTCATCTCTGCATCGAAAACCTAGCTCCGCGTTCCTTCCACACCAAGTCCTCATCACACTCGTCGCATCCAGTATCAAGATAGATTGTCCAAGTGTTGGTCGTGAGATGACAGAGGACTGGTTATCAAAACGCGGTCAATATGACTTTGTACCTTCCACAGGTGAACCATACCACAAAGTCCTGGAACTCTACTGCTTGCATGTCTTGCCTCGTTTGGGCGAGTGGGAGTACGTCAAAGAATTCCTGTCCTACGAAAATGAGCTCTCGCCTGACAAAAAACGCGTGAGTTGAATTCCATGATTCTTGTGTCTTGCTGAACATGATATTGATAGGAACTTTATTTGGCCCTCGAGGCTCAACATGCTCACGCGCTAAAGAGTACAAGGCGGGAGACGCCAAAACCTGAGACTCCTCCCTCTCCTACACCAATACCTCCACTCCGCTCTTTATCTCCAGCCTCTTCCTCTTCCTCTCTATCCACCACAATCCACCCGCACCGCTGTTCCAGCATCTCCCCGTCCAAAACTTAATCGCCAACAATCCGCCACTTCCACATCAGCAGTTTCAGACTCTACCGTAACCAGATCCCCTCGCCACCGCTACAATCAAAACATGCCCCGAGGAAGTTCAAGTGCCAGTGGCGTTCGCATCCCCCGCATTCCGCCAGTCGACCACAGTCTCGCGAGTGTACAACCTCCAACCTCCCTAGCACTCGTCCGATCTTATTTCAACCACTATTTCACCGCAAGCAGAATAGCCACTCTATCAATTTTTTTCTTCCTAATTCCCCTTATGTCTTTGATCTTCCGGAGGCGGCGGCGCTTGGAGACACCTGCGGACTTAGTACGGAGGAGGTTATTGGAAGCCCGTGGTGATTCGATTGTGAGACGGTTATGGAATGAGTTGGTGAGAGCGGTTTTGGATACTGTTAGGATGGGTGGCGGGGGACTTGTATAACTTACGGACGCGTCTGCTTAGTATCAGTCTTCCTAGCCAGATCAAGTGGAAGGATATTGGTGTCAGGTCATAGGCCTCATTGAGCTGTCTATAGCCGTATAACATTGGGAGAGGACTGGGTATGTGCTGGAAAAACTCCCTTGCCTTTCACTCGTTGAACACTGTAACCCAGCCAAGCTAAAATTGACATTGAGGTGTCTATAGCTCGTACAACATTGGGAGAGAACTGGGTATGTGCTGAAGAAACTCACTTACCTTTCGCTCGTTGAACACCGTAACCCAGCCAAGCTAAAATTGCTCTCAAATCCTCGTCAGAGGACGAGCTCCCTGAAACCGAAGCAGTTGCTAAGAGTCTCAATCTCTGCGCTTGATCAATACTAGACGCGTAAGTACTCCGTAAGTATTCCTTCGAACATACATCGCCATGCGTATCCGCTGATCCTTTCTCTTAATGTAGTGGCCGTACACAGATCGCGGCAGGTTCCTGCACTGTTCTTGGTATCGGTCCTGGTAGGGCAAGTCGCTCGTTATGGTAATCAGACTGAGATTCTTTGCAGCGCCCGTAGATCTCATCAATCAGGTGACAGGCCACCTGAAGCTCTTGTAGTTCCGGTGGATTTCTTATTTGCAAGCTGTACAAGACGGCGATGCCAATTGTACACCTGCGTCACCCATTCACCCGTTTTAATGCGAGGATAGTGCAGTGTGATATAGTACAAATGAGTAGTCCGTGTGCATGCCATCTATGCTTCGTAAGTCTAGTTTGTGCATTTAGGTTGTGGAGGCTTCCTTCCTCCTTTTTCACCGCTCATAGTGCGTCTCCGCTCGTTCCCATCCCGCCGTTTCCTGCGTTGTCTATAAGGGTACAAACCGTGTCAGATCTGTGCCGTTGGCCAAGATATCGTAGAGCTTACTTGAGCCGATGTTGACGAGACCGCCAGGGACGCCGTTGACCGAGCCACCTGATGCTAATCCACCCATTCCAGTGGACACGTTCCCTGCGGGAACGCCCTTGAACTTTGACGTTCTAAACTTTTTTGACCCAACCCTTTGGATGGCTGCCGAACCTGAACTTCCCACCCCTCCTGCTCCGGCGTTGTCTAGATAGTGGTCAGATGGCGGAACACAAGGGTGAGCGCCTCACTTACTTGATTCGATGTTTGCGACACTGCTACCACCTAGTAAACATCCCAACCCCAACGACAAACCCAAGGGGTCTGTGCAGTTTGTGCTTGCACCGTTGACCGACCCGCCAGGTGCTAGCCCGCCTGTACCAGTCATGACGTTACCGATTGTATTGCGCGGTGTGACTCTGCGAGGTGGTAGGGCTCTGACGCCGGCAGTGAGAGCGGTGAGAGCGATGATGGTACTGTAGAAATGCATGATGGTTGGGGGCGGCAGGTAGAAGGTAAGATGATGAGCGGGAAAATGGTGGTAGAGGTTGGCGGTCAAGAGGGGATTGGCGAGGTGGAATGTATAAGGCGGGTATTTATGGGTCTGCGCGGATGGTTGACCAGAACAAACAAGTGACTAACAGACGCGTCGAGGTCACGTGGTTTTATTTCTGAGCCTAGAAAGTGTCACAGCCACCCGTTCATCTGTCAAGAAAAGGGAAATTTCTGGAACACAATTTGAATTGCGTCACAGTACTCCGCTGTCGCTTTTAAGTGAACAAAAATGAGTGGAGAGAGCACCATCGTCGACCTTACTTAGAGCTTCTCTCATAACCACTGCACATCCAAATTTTTGCTCATCCTAGTACTCCCTCCTATTTTCTTGCATGGCCACACTCACTATCGCCCGTGCCTATCAGCATGCATACCACACTTACCCAAATTACACTCTCGCTGTCACCGGCGGAACCTTGAATGCTCTTGGCGACATCGTTGCCCAGATTTCGCAGAACATTGTGGGTACACTCATTTTTCTATGCCATTCTCCTGCAACTCATGGACCCTCAGCTCGTTAAAGATCACGAGCCCAAACCCGGTTGGGATCCCGCACGTACACTGCGTTTCTTTTGTCTTGGAAGCGGCATGAGTAAGTCATGCAACTTGATTATCTGAGTAAACCTTGAATCCTCTGCTTGCGAGGCCCTCTACTCGGGAGGTGGAATTTATTCCTAGAGAGACGATTTCCTCTCCGAGCATGGAGAATTCAGCCTATCAGCTTTAGAGCTCTTTCGAAACGCGTGGCTGCCGACCAACTAATAATGTGAGACTTTCATTGTTTGATACTGTTGTAGACTGACGCCTTGGTCCCTAGGGCACCGATTGGGGTAAGAATCAGATCCTTGATCGCTGCTTTGAACTTGGGCTCATACGTGTTCTAGCTTGTGATGTTTATAGGCTCTATGGGTGTAATGGAATGTCGAAGTCTCAGGCAAATACATGAAAAATACACTGACATGTTTGCTCCCGCTCTTCTAACCAACTGGAAGGTTTGGCCTATAGCACAAGTAAGTTTAAGGACCCAAGTAACTGTTCGTTGATGTTAAACTCAATTTCTCATAGATGATTAATTTCCGATACATGCCACTGCCATATAGAATACCTTTCCAGTCCACCTGTGGTGTCTTCTGGACGTTGTACTTGTCCATGTTGAATGCCAAGTGAGTAGCCACCATTTATGCACGTCTGATACTTCTATTGGTAACCCTAACTTCACAGGGAGGATGAAAGGCAAGATAGAGAGGCAGCACTGCAAGCAACAGTCCGCTAGACGACCGTTTTTTCTTCCTCCAAACTGGTTATCGGTAGACCCCGGCTAATATCATATACACGTTGTAGCTCATAGATCTCATTTGCCATTTTTATATCTAACCCAATGTTGTCTTTACTTGCTCCTTGTTACATTCCATTGAGACGCTTTTACATGTAGTACCACACGTTCCAATGCTATCCATTGCATATCGCAGCATATCTCGCGTAGGGTAAATTTTGGGGTACAAGCATCGCCAGATGTACTGGATTTTAAGTCTGCCCATATTTCGGCTTGAAGAATGCAGGGGGCAATTTTGATAACACATCTGCCAGCGGCCGTTCCACCAACACCAGCTCCCCAGGTCCAAGGAAATCGAGTGCCAAGATGGGGCGATAATTCGTCACCATCCGCAACTTCCTTTCACTAGCCATCTCTCCTACTGCGACCGGGCCGGTCTGCCTGCGGCGTTTCCGTGACTGGCCAGTGTACTTGCCTTCCCAGTCCAATTCAAGCTTGCAAAGCCACGAGGACCCCCAAAAGATAGCCTCTTTGGGCTTGGTTGAGGGAGGCGCGATACCCGTCATTTCGTCGTCCGACGAAGAAGGAAGGGGTTCGAACGCGACCCCGATGACTGGATCTGGGGCGCTGAGGAATTGCTTTGGAAGACGAGAATTGAACTCCCGACCCCATGATGGCACTTCACCGTGTTCTACGTGGAAGATATGGATTGTGTTGTTGGGAAGAACGGCAAGGAGGATTTGCGGGTTGTCGGGGAGGAAAACTAGGACGCTGGGTGGGAGAGGAAGCGACGGCAAAGTAGTGTGGTGCTGGTATAAATTAGCTCTGCACTACATCTTGGCGATAAATCAAACTCACTTGTATGGAATCGAGATTGAAGATGAATATCCGGCAGAGGTCGTCGGATGTGGCCAACCACTGGCCGTCGGGACTCACTGCCATCTTCATGATAGCGACAGAATCTATACCACCAACCGACTCCTCGTCTGAGATGCTTTTGTTAATTCCCCGCACCACTCTACCGCTTGTGATCGACCCAGCGTTGCAATGTTGATTGAATGTCCGAAGTACGGTGGGAGCTTCCGAGCTGAGATCGATAACAAGGATGAGCGACGTTATTGCAGAGGCCATGATCAATTTCGAGGAGTCTGGGGTGAATGTAAACGATGATCCACCGGTTGAGACAGGATTCTGAGAGCTTTGTGCCGTGATTCGATTCTCCAATATTGATGCGAATGTCCGCACCCGGCTCGATTTGAGGAGGCCGGCAGGCTGGAGTAAGATAAATCAGGAAAACATCTACAAGGTTGATTTCTGCATTGCTCACATTGAAGCTGAGCTCGAAAAGCTTGGTCTCGTACAGGTCAGACACGACAAGCCAACGCCCATCATCGGATAACGCGCTGGCGATAAGATTCGTGCGCACGTTGAGATCCATCTCGAGCACCTTTTCCCAAGAAGTCCGCGTTTCAGGATCAGTCGATGGATCAACGCCATCCACAATCACATCCGAGTCTGGGATGCCTAGAACTCGCCATATATTGACGCCTGTTTCGTGCATGCTTGCCACAAGGCGCGCTCTGCGAGAAACACATATTGCTGCGGTGTATGCGATGCGACGATAGTATGAATCCTCGAAAGTCGTGGAGACTCTTGTTGTGAGAGGGTTGACAACGCGAGGGGCAATGGAAGATGAAGTCATGCTGGCTGGCAGCGCGGGAGTGAGGGCAATAGACATGTCCAGTCCTCCAGAAGCTAGGACCGGTGCGATGTATGTCGTATTTGCAGAGGGCTTTCGCTTGTAAGATGGGGGTATGGGGGAGTAAGGTGGCCAGACCGCAAGACACCGAACGTCGTGCGAGTGCACACGACGTGAGCCAGACTGAATCCATCGTGCTGGGGCGGAGGGCAACACAGAAGAAGTTTCTGGAGCGGTGGGAACACATGAGAACAGCACAATTTTTTGGTCGACACCAGAGCTGAATACGGATGTGCCTTCCTGAAATGCGGTACATTTAGTCACAGAAGAATATCATATTGAACGACTTACGGGACCGATTGCAAGGCAAAGCACGTCAGCTCCGTGAGCCGGATAGCTGCAGGTTTGCGTGCAAGTCATGGAGTCCCAGAACTTCACTGTACCTAAAGAATCCCCAGAAACAATGGTCCCATCGCTGTGTCGAATTGATTAGATCGAAAAACTGAAGTATTTTGCGCGTGCACTCACGCAAGCACGCCAACTGTCCAGACAAGTGTCCGTTCACCTTTCATTTTGTCTGTCCCCATGCGGTCAGTCGATCTGCCAGTAGCGACATCCCACTTCCGTAAGCTGCTATCTGAGCCACCCGTGACGAGCCATGTGTCGATCCACTCGTCTTCATCGTCATCGCTGTCTTCATCACTATCCGTTCCATTGTCAGTCTTCTTCGCCGTCCGCTGTTTTGGCGGTCGAGGTGTTGGCGGGCCCCAAGCAATGCTCAGTATGCGACTTTTTATGCGATCGAATCGCCTGTGATGCTGCAAAGTATCCGCAACTAGGGATAGCAAGCGAACAGACCCGTCCTCACAACCCAGGGCAAGTAGTGTCGAAGCAGGATTGGCTGCAATGCTCCAGATGGCACCTCCCTGGGAACTAATGGTTCTCTATAGTCCAATATATGAGTTTGGTGCGAACTATATAAAGTAAGAGCATCGTACGCGAACACAGCTGCGAGATATGTCCCACTCTAGCAATTCAGACCCACCACCTGAGCTGAAAAGACGAAGATCAGAGCACGATGGTACTGTGTCCGATGGAAATATGTCCGGATAGCGTAGAGTAAAAGCTAGCGAATCTACTTTTGATGGGCATGGACCTGGAAGAGTCTAAATGCAACTTCAATTGATGTGTCAAATAACAATGCAAAGCACTCACCTTACGCACTTGCCAAGCTTGGGATGCCTGGATCTCTCCCTCCTCTGCAGTCCATTCGAGAAGGTCGATGTTGCCATTGGCATGGCCGACACCAAGTGTGCCGAACTTATCTTTTGAATCCCTTTCTCGTTTCTTACCTTTGAGACATGGTAATGGTAGGGGAGGAAACGCGAGAGCCGTGATCGGCGATGGCGTATAGTCAACAAACCTACAACGATGGACAGCAACAGGTCTTGACATAGTTTCAGTCTTCCTTCTATCAAGGTCTTGCTCTCGGATATGCCGCACATTTTTCATTGCCTTTCTTGGACCCGTCCTTTCAACCACGTGGCCACGCTTCATATTTTGCTCCTTACATCTTCGAGTCTTAAAGCTTGGACTTCTGTGTCCTCTAAAATTCTTGCTTTCGAGTTTACTCCGCTTCGAACATTATTTGCTAATATGTCTTTCCTTGGTCGTGGTGGTCCGTCACCAGCCGGTGGTGTCAACCATGAGCGCATTGAAATGGCCATAAACGAGTGCGTCGGCTCCCATTTCACCCAAGCCGCTGCAGCTAACTCTCAGGCCATAGAATTGACATGGTTTCAGACGTATTTAACCGTATTGTTTCGTTCGTGACAGTTTTTCACAATTCCTGTGACCTTGACTTATTTTACGTGTGGTGTAGTTCATGTCATGCCAAGTGTATCAGTCCTCGTTATGCCGAAGGAGACCTCAACAAGGGCGAGAGTGTCTGCATTGATAGATGTGTGGCAAAGTTCTTCGAAGTTAACAAGAAGGTCGGAGAAAAGATGCAGAGCGCAGGAGCAAGTGCACAGGCCACGGGGTCAACTAGCTTCTCGCTATGAGAGTAACCGCGCGAGGACATTTATATGGATAGTTATGATGTGAGTCAGTTGCTTGACCTTTTCTTTCTCACCTCGCTTACTCTTTTTCTTCAGAGCTTTGACTTGTTCTACAACGTAATGCAACCATTCATCCCAACACATTAGACAAACATGTATCGGACGCATCCTACTTGGTAAAGTTCGGGAAACATTCTGCCAATGTTTTTGAGTGCTTGTTCTGGGCGTGCTCCTCTAGTCTGCAATGTGTGCATGTACACTATCAGTACAAAGCGCTTCTCCCATATTTTCATTTGATAAAAAAAAGGACACTTACGCTGGTGCACGGGTGGTGAGTAGCTGAGATGATGGAATCGATTAGAGTGATGTAGACAGAATCTATGGCTAATGACTCACGAAGGTCTGTCTGCAAGTCTGGCAAACAATGTTCTTCGCCGCTTCATTAACCTTGGTCTTACTTGTAGGGCCTTTGTCTGCGTTTTTTCCAGCATTGCGTTCACGCTTTTGTGCAGCTTTGGCGCCCTGGAGGCTTGTTAGTGGACTAAAATCACCCATTCCTGCGAACTGAAGATAACCCACGTTCCCCATGATTAAGCTAAGATACTGAAAAAACAGAGACCGAGAGCTGGTACAGAAAGCTAGGGAGATACGGAGCTGGTATAACTGCGAGTGCTCGACAACGTTGCACAGGAAGAACACATGTTTTACGTAAGTTGTCTTATGGACTTATCTTATCTCCGTTATCTTCGTACTTATTCAGAATCACGATGTCAGTCATCAACTAGCACTGTAAACTCACCACACGGTGTTTGTAAGCGGAGTCCCGTAAAATATCGAACAAAGTGCAGATAATAGTTTTCGACTAAGGGAAGTCACTGCGACCAGACTCGAAGAGTCGTTCTTGACCAAACCTGACATGAGAATACTGTCCAGTGTGCGACATTCTTGCAATCATATCCGTCACTTTTCTTCTCGCATACCACACCCTCCTCTCTTCAAGATGGATCCTAAACTCGCATCGATCATTGAGCAGGTCAAAGTAGACATTATCACTCCTACTCAACAGCGCGACAATGCGAGACAGCTGGAAGAAGTTTCCAGGAGTTTTATATGTGAGTTCAAATGGAAAGTATGGATTTCGTCTGGCTGAAGAAATGGTAGCCGATACTATCACAGGTGTGTTCTCTACTTTTATTGAAAATCGCCTGAACAGGACATCGTTCAGTGCCCACGAAGGAGATGTTCGCTTACGCCGTACAGACTTCACTCGGTGACGACGTCTACAACGAGCCATCTACGATTGCCCTTGAGGCGCACATCGCTAAGCTCGCAGGGAAGGAAGCTGCTCTTTTTGTAAGCAGCGGGACTATGGGCAACCAGCTTGCTATCCGCACGCATCTTCAGCAGCCTCCCAATTCCATTATTTGTGATGTTCGAGCGCATATCAATAAGTTCAGGCTGTTGCTCCATCCATCGTGACTTGGCGGCTGACTTGCCCTAGGTACGAGGCTGGTGGCGCGGCAATCCACTCAGGTGCTCTCCAGAACGCTTTGACACCTAAAAATGGCATGCACATGATTATGCGGTCGCACACTCTATTATTAACACCTACACAGGACACCATTTGACTCTGAAGGATATTGAACCGCATGTAGTGTTCGGCACTGACGTACACAGGTATGGAGGTTCTGCGTGTCAAGGATTCTTTTAATGTCTATCAGCGCACCAACGCGAATCATTTGCCTGGAAAATACGCTGAATGGCACGATCATGCCGCAAAACGACATCATTGAGATCGCTAATTTTGCCCTCAAGAATGACATACTGATGCATCTTGATGGTGCACGTTTGTGGCATGTCGCCGCTGAGACTCGGACACCGATTGATGAACTCTGCGCACCATTTGACTCAGTCAGTTTGTGCTTCAGCAAAGGTCTCGGTCAGTATCGCCACCGGTACGTATGGGTAGAGACTGACTCGCTGCAGGTGCCCCCGTGGGGACGTGTCTCGTCGGTCCAAAGGCATTTATACAGAAAGCGCGCTGGTTCCGCAAGATCTTTGGCGGGGGGATGCGCCAGACTGGTGTTCTTGCTGGGTCGGTCGCTTACGCACTTACCCATAATTTCCCTCTCCTTCCTAGGGTTCACGCTCTAGCAAAACGCCTACAAGCTGGTTTAGAAGAGCTTCAGGTCCGCATATTGAGTCCTGCAGAAACTTGCATGGTAAGCCCCATCAGTTGTTTCTCGATCTTAGATTTTCCAACAAACTTGTGATGCGAAATAGGTTTTTTATGATCCCTCCACAATTGGTGTCGAGTACTGGGAAATCATAGATCATGCAGCTGCATTACCGAACCCCATTAGTCTTACTGGCTCTCGCATGGTGGTGCATATCCAAACATCACCTGAGGCAGTGGAAGATTTCTTGTCATTGGTTAGAATGTTGAAGGAGAAGAAGGTCCAAGCAGGTATTGTTCCCTCACCAGTGGACTCAGATGGGATGAGGAATGTGTATGTCAGGGCCACAAGGCCATCCACACCCACTAGATGATTCTAAATGTGATGCCTGTCCCCAACAATCACGAGCATATTAGCAACTTTGAATACCTAGCTACAATTGCAATATATGTGATGTAAAGTTTACAGATTGAGGTGGGAGGGATAGAGTCTGTGGCAGGTGCACTGAGGACGGGGTGTATGTAGTATGTTGCATATAACTTCAACAAGCAAGTTGAAGTGCCCAGACATGCACAATCAATCATAGGAATATATTAGTGAGCACAGTGCAAGACTGTTTCTAGAAATAACTCACCAACACTATCAAAGTAGTGTCATCTCCACCATCACATGTAGAGTGCCATCACAGTCTACATACATAGTATTTCTGCAACAACAAGTCAGTTCAAGTAATTAAAGAAGAGCCACAAAATATATTTGATTGATGAAATCCCCAGAGAACCCAATCATGAGGCACAAGGGTAGAGGACTTACTCATCCATTGGCCAATCACTCAATGGCCAAAACAATATTCTCAAATCTGATCTCTTGACTGATTCATGTAATGCACACCTGCCAGTGTAAAATCATCAGTTGATGCCTTGGTTTTGAATAAATGTAAACCCACTCCTTAGCTCTAAGCATATACTCAGGAATAATATGGTATTACATAGTGTTGCCACAGTTCCGGCTTATTCCGGCTTTAGCCGTGGGCGCAGCCACATTAAGCTGGACCATGTACCTAGTTGTGGCTTATGTAATTAGCGGCCTGGTCTGGTCCATGGAGCCACGTTTTCGGTCTCTCAGCCAGCTTAAGCCAGCTTTAAGATTAAAATATAAGCATTTGCCCTTGACTTAGGGTCAAAGTCCCAAAAAGGATGTATTTGCGAGACGACATGATTCCTAGAATTTCCTACCTACCTACTCTACTGATCACCACCGAACATACCTAATACCTATCGGATATCGACGATCAACATCGATTACGAATCGAGATGGGTCCGCAAAATAATGTAAGTCGTTGTCGTTGTATCTGATGTCCAGGAAGCTAAGTTGAGATAGTTGTACTGCAATCCCGTGAGTGCTCGCAAGGTTGAAGCAGCGCAAGCGGAGGTTAGAAGGAAAGCAAGCGGATTCCAAAGGCAAATGGAGGCAAGGGCAAGGGCACAAGCTGATGTTGTGGAGACTCTGGAGACTCTGGAGGCCGAGGCTGTCGTGGATGTCATGGGGCAGTGGACGAAGAAATGGGTCAGTGCGACATTGAAGAGATGGCTCGGTAGGATGTTGAAGAGACGGCGTGATGTGGTGAAGGAGGAAGGGGGGAGTACAGCTGGAGAAGGATGCGCTCAGGAAGATATCTAATAGGAAGGTTAGTTACCGGCTACATGTGTATAATGATACAAACAATTTGCGCACCATTCACACACCCTCAACGACATACTTTTGCACAAGCACGGAGCCATTGACACGGATGAAGGTGGCATCTGTACGATTGGTGCTTGTCGTCAAAGTGAAGCGCGTGAGTGTAGTTCAAGAAAATGCCGAACTTGTTGGGATACGTACACGCAAGGAAGCTCAGAAGCGACGTGAAGAGAAATAGTGTCCATACAATACATAAGGGGAGGCAAGTGTGTGATCTTCATCAACGGTGTGATGAGTCGCAGATAGACTCAAAATGCGTAGCGATCGAGGAATGCAAAGTGACTGCGACATAGGGCATGAATGCGGGATGTCGAAATTGAACACGTCGCAATGAAAAATGTGAAAGCAAACCAGCGCAAGTTGACCTGGCGTGCCCCCACCGTGACATTTCGACCTCGTAACCCGCGAGATGACCCAACTGGACTTGCAAAACCGCGACAGACCATCTATAACACCATATCCAACAGCGACCGAGCTACCTTTGCACCTTCCCTCCACCCCCATCCTCGGTCGCACTCGGGGCTGTGCCCTGCACATGAAAACAAACCAAGAGGAACTAGGATGCGATTACCAGGCGTCATCCCTACCACGAGGATGGGGTTGACCCGCAGCAGGAGTAGTTGCCTGCTGCTGGCGTGTGTGAGAACGAAGCCTATAAAGAAAGTTAGGACCGTGGCGAGGCAAAGAGTTGAAAGAAATGTGACGGGCACCTACATCCTGTCGCTTGCATGGTGTTCTTCTTCCTCTTGAACGACCTTTCGCCTGCCAGTGGTGGCCTTCTGGCTGGTGCTGGCACCATCATCTTGGGCGCCACACTGAACGGACCAGTCGAAGACGTAGTCATACTGGAAGCCCTTGCGAATGAAAAGGTCATGGAAGAGCTTGCGGAGGTAAGAATAATCAGGCTTGTCGTCAAAGCTGAAGCACGCGAGTGTAGTTCAAGAAAATGCCAAACTCATTGGGGAAGCTGCGGCAAAGAATATCGGTGGGAGTAGTCATCTTCTTCTCCATGATCCTGTCATACTTCTGCTTTTTAGTTGCAGCCTTGAGTCCCTGGCAAGGGAGGGCAGCGCGCAAGAAGTACATGAGGATGTAGGCAAGAGATTCGAGGTCATCACAGTGAGCCTGCTCAACTCCCAAATGCGTGTTGATTGAGGTGTAGCGAGTGGTACCGGTCAAATTCTTGTTTTCCCTGTATGGAATGTGCAAGTGAGTCTTTGGGTCACGAAATTTCTTCGCAAGACCAAAGTCAATGACATTGACTTGATTGCCATGCTTCCCTATGCCCATGAGAAAGTTGTCTGGCTTGATATCCCAGTGAATGAAGTTGCATGAGTGGATGTACTCGATACGGGAGATCTGTGGTGATACAGTGGTGCGTTAGTTCTCGAAGACAGTGGCTGCGGTGGAATTTACTTATGAGTTGGTCTGCAAGGAGCAAGACAGTCTTGAGGGTGAATTTGCGCTTGCAGAAATCGAAAAGGTCCTCTAGAGAGGGTCCAAGAAGGTCCAAGACCATGGCATTGTAGTCGCACTCGGTGTCGAACCAGTGTATGAAGGGAATGCCAACACCGCTGTCTTGCTACTTAAGGGTCTTATATGGGACGTGTATATAGTGACAACACAACTATACAGGGATAAGACTACTTGCCAGTCCTTAAGTACATGGTCTACGACTTTTCTAGTTTTCGTGGTAGATAACGTGTGAGTTCTTGGGAGGATTTACTGATGTGTCCTCTTCTTGTCTTTCTTGTGGTTTCAGTGATACAAAGTTTCTCAGTGTTATATAGTCAACCTCTAGTCTAGGTAGTATATAACTAGTAGTAGAAATGTCTTATGTCTTACTTCAAGGCAACCTATTTGGCCTGCACTTTCAGAATCTTACTGGCTCTCACACGGTTTGAGAGAAGAGTGGAAAGTGGGAAGTTATATTTAGTAGGTGCAAGATGGGCTCCTTTTATACCTTTTTGGGGCCCCCCCTTACTAAGCATGACTCATCACAGCATTAGTAAGTCACTGGCTTACTAACCATGCCATTTGGCAGTGCTGAATCAGCTGCTTATCAATCTAATATACATAAATAGTAAATACTATTACAAAGCATGATAAATCATGACAAAGCATGACAAAGCATGACAAATCCTTACAAATCAGCCTATTGCCAGTCACATGACATGCTTACAAACATGTCTAATGGTTCACTGAAGGATCTGTGTCTGAAAGAAATGGAAACAGACAGAAACAAATGGAAACTGCATGACAAATCATGAAGGATCCTTACAAATCAGCATATTGCCAGTCACATGACACACTAAGTAACATATTTGTGGCTCACTGAGTAAATTGATGGCTGAATAAGCCTTAGAAAAAGAAAGAGAAGGAAACTAGCAATCTGAAAATATAAGTACAAGTAAATCTGTCATAAATGAAACCAAGCCTGTGATACAATGAAGTATACCTTAGTATACTCTTCCTGTGATTACTTCTTGTCTACGTATGTCATGGTATGGTACCCATATCATGCATGACACCGCCAGCAAGGGTCTTGTAGACATTTGACTCATACTCGAGCTGGGAGTGCTTGGCTTTTACGGACTTGAGTTTGATGGCGACTTCTTCGCTGGAGATGATCTTGATTCCAAGGTAGATATCACCTGTTTAAACGAGTGATTAGTAACCGTGTGAATATGCATTGAGGGATTTGCGCACTTAGGAATGGCATCGAGGAAGAGGAGATTGTAGGATGGACTATGTGAAAGTTAGTAGTACATTGCTTGTGTTATGTGCAATGAAAAGCACACATAACTGTGCGCTGATGTCATGCAGTGCTGGTGCTGTGCGCATCTATACACCGGAAATGGAAATAGAAACGCACCATCCAATCAATCTATCACCAGTGCACAGTGCGCACTAGTATTCAATACCACTGTGAAATAATCAAACAAACATCCAATATCAGTGATCGCAATGGGCCCTCAAGCCGATGTAAGTCAGATCGTCAAGTTTAGTGTTCAGAAGGCTAACCTGAAGAAGCTGTATTGTTCCTATGAGCATGCCCTTAAGATATGGGCAGATGAGGTGTTGATGAGGCGGATGAGTGCAGTGAGAGCAAGTGCGAGTGGTTCACGAGGGAACAGATTTATGCAGGCGGGAGTAGGTGTCGCGGAGGAACATGTTGAGTCCCCGATGAAGAGATGGTTGTGTAGGGTGGTGAGGATGTTGGGTAGGAGGCAGGAAGAATAACACGGCGATCCGGTGTTGAGTCCCCGATGAAGAGATGGTTGCGTAGGGTGTTGAGGATGTTGGGTAGGAGGCAGGAAGAATAACACGGCGATCCGCCTTGACGTACTTTGCCACACAAATGTATCATAATCTCACGACTTCAACGTTCATATCTAAGATTCAGTATGTGTGTCATAAAGATGGAGTCAATGCAGGGCAATGACAAATGATCAGAGGACAGTAAGTTTGAGGATGATCGAGGGCGAAAGTCGTTGATGACGATCAAGGACAAAAGACGTTCTTCAAGTTGGCGCGTGAGTTCGAAGAATGCTCGTGTTTCAAATTCGATAAACATACCTCCTTGTAAATAGGTTGGAGGATGTGGCTCACAATCGCAGGCTGGCCTTCAGGAGGGCCAACCTGGTACCATCCGACTTGATTGCACCTAGAATCATCGTCAGAGTGGACATCCAGACAAATGAGATTACATACACCATCCAGAACCACGACCTGTATGCATTATTCACGATAACATGAGTCCAGTAGGACTGGCTCGTGTCATACGTCCCAAGACAGGTTCTAGCTTCTCCATCAGCCAATTCAGATGACTATGTCACAAGGATACGTACCCCACATCCTTGTTTCCGCGAACAGTAGTGTTTATAGTGAGGATCTACATGAACAAATATCACATTCTGCAATAGATAGATGCAATGAGAGTAAAATGCTCACATCAAATCATGATTGATTGTCAGAGGCTTCATCACTTTCAGAAGGATGATGATTGAAGCTGCTGTGATTGTCAGTGAGGTCGCTATTGTTATGATCATCTGTGGGATGTTACTCAAGTAAGTCCTGAGTTTTCGGTGGTGGTTCTGGCAGGTACTAGCGTGCATCAGCATGGCACGCACTTGAATGAGGATCAGCATGTCCCAAGCTCAAAGGAAGATCAGTGCACTCAGGTACAAGCATTGCAAAGAAAGGTTGAAACCGATCACGCAGAAGCACGTGAAACATGTTGAGCATTGAGCAAGCAAAAATAGTGCAAACAAGAGGCAAAAGACGAATGGTAAATGGCAGATGGTAAACGGTAAACAGCAAACAGCAAACAGCAAGAAATAAAAGTCAGATATGAAAAAAAGAAGTCTCACTTGTCGTAGATGGTAGCAGTGTCCTCGGTGTTATCACACTCATGCTCCGCAATGGCTCTGAGAAGAGTGTCGTTTGTGCTGGCAGCAGGTGTCAACTGCTCATTAGAACCTCTGTCGTATACTATTTCATGTTCCATGTCCCGTAGAGAGGCCGCCCAACCTGTGGTGAAGTCAAGACGTTCTTTCTTCAGGAAGAACTTGACCATCTGTAACACTTCCATCAAAACGGGGCCGAGGCAATTCCTTTTTTTCGTATGGGTTTCGCTACTTGATGAAAATACCCGCTCACATGGCACAGCAGAAGCTTGTACCGGGGCATAGTCCATGACAATTGAGTATATGGTTGGGAACATGGTCCGTGAAGCCTGGTCAGCAACTTGTAGTTAATGACAAATGGTGTGACTTAAGGAGGCAATGGACTCACGTTCCAAAATGCGAGTATACTTGTTCCCTGGGGACTAAGAGTGGCCGTGACATACGCTGTGAACTCCTGGTCTACCGTTTGACCACCATTGTTGTGATGCGGCGCATGCGCATGCGCCTCAGGAATTCCATAGCGACGTGAGCCTAGCGTGTGTGGCAATGGTCGTGGAGCCACTACAGGTCCAGAATACGCAGAATTAGAGTGTTCTGCTCTCTTGCGATGCATCTGCAAGACAAATCAGTCAAAAGTTGTGCTCGTATACTAAATAAACATACCAGCTTCACAATAAACTCCTTGGCTTTATTAACACGGTCTTCCTCCCATTGACTGTTCATCCATGACATCCGCATCACAGGGTCAATAACTACATAAGTAATCATGAGATCAACATTTATTAAAACAAAACATGGGACTGACACATAGCGACAGCATAAGCATGTGTCGCACCCATCCAATCGGTGTATTTGCTTGCCCAAGTTAAGCCTATGTCGACGATAGGCTTACAGTGAGGAACGTGCAGGCCAATAGATTCCCAGCTCTTGATCATTTCTTCAAATGCTGGAACGGCATAGCTCAGTGAGGGAGTGGTTTCACTGGAGAGCTTTTGCTGGGCGGCATGAGGTGCCTGGTGTGAAATGGTTAAATGGATCACGTGTTTCAAATGCGATAGTACTTACCTCCAAGATCACTTCCAGGTCCTGGAGAAACTGCCAATCCATCTCACTCAATCTTTTCTCAGATATGTTGCACTGAGTCCAAGCATCAAAAAACGCGCTTATCGCCTGAGCCAGTGTTAGTCTATGATATATGATTGATGGTATGGTGTCTCACCTGGCGGAGTGTCCGCAAATGGTTTAACATAACATACACTGAATCCCATCTAGTAGGTTCATTGAGGAGGAGTTCTACGACTGGGAGCTGTGTAAGCTCGCCCTTGTCATCTCGAAACCACCCCTCCTTGTTACCCCTAAGGATGGTGTCCCGAAATCTGTCGCGCTGCTGGTTTGATGTGCAAATCAATCGCACAATGTTCCTGGCTTGCTCGAGAGGCTTAGCTTGCAACGCCTGGACATAATCTACTTTCTTGATGATCTGATTTTCGACTGTCCATGTATCGTCCACGATGGAGAAGTCAGTAACAGCGTATTCGTCGATGATGTGCTTTACACATATGTTTATGATGTGTGGGAAACACGGTATCCTGTTTTCGACAGGATTGAAATCAATCCCGTGTTGCCCGAGTAGGGTTGAAAGCTCCTGCATTGAAGTGTGATTGTTGGATGCGTTGTCGAGAGTGAAATGCCCAGTCTAAACAACGTCAGAGCAAGCAACACGATACAAGTAAATACCAACCTTGGTCGCAGTTTCTGCACGATCAAGCAAGTACAATATCATGGAACCTAGAGATTCTCCATCGTGACTGCCGGGGACGTGATGGAACGCGATGAGGGCCGCCTTTAACATGAGCGCTGAATCTGCATTGGCCTTGGCAATCCAATGAGCCGTGATGGCCATGAATGGCCGGAGCTTAAAATCCGACCACAGGTCAGATGTGAAGCAGACTTTGCCCTGTGCGTTCTAGAAAGAATAAGATACTTTGTAGGACTCTCATTAATTATGCACTTACAGAAAGGTCTTGCTTCAAGACGATGAAGTATTCCTGCCATTGCTCAATGATCATTTTGTGGGCCTTCGTGCGGTGGAATAGGCTAGTCTTGCCAATTTCTGGGCGTAAGAGGCAGATGAGGCGTCGAAATTCAGGACACTCGATCATGTTTATTGCCTAGTGGCAGCTGTTAATGGTGGCTTTAAGGGTGAACTGTGACTCACCTGATCATTGGCGACAATAAACTTCACAATTTGGCGATGCATCTCGTCAAGCGTGAAGTCTGGAATTGCATCTTCTGGAGAGCTGGTTCCCACCAGCCGCGAGGCATCAGATCCCTGGTTAGGTGGAGGGCCAAGTGTTTGCATTGTGCAAGGTGATTTTTTGAGCCATTCGTGAATCATCGTGAGTGTCCATCCTTCAGTGAGCCGTTCACTTAAATCCTTTATCGTTATGCGCCAGCCAAAGTGCTCTGCTGCTTCCAGATAGAGTTCAGTGTGGTAAACGAAAGCATGATTACGGGGAGCTGAACTGGCTGTTGAACCTGAGTATACCTGGACCTTGTGCGTTCCATCAATCTCATGTAGTGCTCTGGTGGAGGGCGTAAGAAACAACAAAAGATTACAGGTATGATACTTACACGCAAGGGGTGCAAGTTTTGACCTTAGTATCGGAATCAATCCGGTAGAAATGAGCTATATCAGTTGGCCCTTTGGTCTGTTTGAGATTACCAGTGGCCAGAGGGTCAGTCCGGGCGGTGCTCATGATGGTCTGGAGTGGGCTTTGATTAGAGCCCGCCTGTGCGATAACAGTGGGCACAGGAGGATTGCCCTGTTCCTCTTCATCCCCTGAGATATTCCCAAGGTCAAAGCTTTCTCCCTCGTCTGGACCAGCATCGCTGGTTCTGTATCTAACAGGAAGTTGTCGCCGACGAGGGTTTAGGAGGGTAGTAGCATTTGCTGCAGCAGCAGCAGGGATCGGAGCAGCAGTGGAAGTAGCAACAGCAGCTGCCTGGGCTTTGTTTGTCCCGCGTTGACGGCCTGGCATTGTAGTAGTAGTGGTAGTGATGATCCAACAACTGAATCATCTGTCTATATAAACATTCTTGCGGGGAAACCCCAGAAACAATGCACGCACCCAGTGGTAAATCCCAAAGGCAGTGCAAGGATTGAGTCATATCACAGTGTGAAACGGGGCACATCGATGAGCATAATCTGAGGGGCCAAAATCTAGGACATAGCCGAAGTGAATTGACTCCATGTAGCCTTCTGGATCATAGTCAGATAAATATATTGATGAAAGGTCCCTTGATTGAGGGTGTCGTTAGCCCACGATGCTTTCGTTCATCCAGATCATCCCCTCCACAAAGGAGGCGTCGAAGGCACCGAGCTCTTCTTGGATAATTGAGGTCGCAGTATCATATCTCTTATCTGGATTTCTTGATAATGATCTTTGATGACGTGGCCATAGTTGTGATACAGTGAGTGGCGAGCTCGACGCAGCTGAGCTCCAGTTGCATCAGTACACAATCATATAGTGGAAGGGCTGATACAACAAAATTGAAAACTCACTTCAAGTCTGCAGCAAAGCCATTGCCCAGGGCTCAGGGCCCAGCACCAACACCGCTCTTTTTAATCAAAGTATTGATAGATACAAAAACGAGGTCTGCATCCTGGATGCCCTTATTGACATCGGTGCCGAAGAAGAGGCTATGTTCGAGAGCCTTGCAAGCGACATCCTCCAGTGTAGGAGACATCAAAACCCTGCCAGTGGGATAATCAATGAGGTAGACTCAAACGTTCCAGTTGCACGTGCATTGCAGTGTGTGATGTGACACATAACTCACAGGACCCGCAGAAGCAATTCGTGTGCACCCCATGCACAGCATCTGCAATTCCTTTTCACATGCTATCCTGTGTGTAAGTGTTGCCAATCAAATTATTGTAGATATATTACAGCAGGATCAACCCGCTCCGTGTTGATATATATCAACAACATATGTACAGACAACTTACAAGTATGCTAATCTACAAGTTATTCAACAGCATCATTCAGTAACTGGTTACTGTTTCTGCTGTGGAGTTGATGCAGCATGCCATGGGGAGCCATTACGCGGGTGTAGCCTTGCAATCAAGGTAAGCTTCAGTTCAAAGACTTGATGTAAGAAACAGACTACTCACACGTGAGTTGATCTGTGTGTCGCCTTTAGCGGGCATGGTGGGATTGCTTTGGCCACACAGCACTGGTCAGGGGGGTGTTGTTATGAACTAGGATGGTTCAGACGTATGGCTACTCGATAAGAGTAATCAGCCAAGGTCGGTTCAAGGCTTCGGTGTATACCGAAGTTCAATGTTCTAAGACAAGGCAAGGAGAGTGTCCTCGACTTGAATCAAGTTCAATACGACTTAAGATTGGAGGTCTTAAGCGAAGGAAGTTCCAGGTAAAACCTAGTAAGATTAAAGTAAAGAACTACATAGTACAAGACGAGTTTATATAGTGAATGGTAACGACTTTAGGGCCGGTACGATGAGATCATAAGACGAGTCAGAGATAAGCCGAGTCAGAGATAAGCCGAGTCAGAGATAAGCCGAGTCAGAGATAAGACAAGTCAGAGATAACAAGAATAGATCATCTAGCGACGGCAAGATGCGATCGTGATGTAATACAATGATATGAGAAGAGGAAAATGAATAGGGGCGTACTTGACTGTAACATTACCCCGTTGTTATCGTTGAAGTCACCGATTTCAACAATCAAAGTTATCGTAAGCGTCATAGTTGTCACGATCACCTGCGCATTGAACGAACATTCTCTCATCTTCTTCGATTGAGATCTGTTCCATAGCAGCGTCCTTGTCAGTCTCCCATCTAGAGAGAGCCTCATAGAAACCTGCGTCCGTCCATACTAATGGGATAGGTTTCTCTCCTTTAAGGTCTTTACAAAAGACCGAAAGATGCCCGGGCGCGAGATTACGACATACGCGGCAGAAGTACGTAGGGCAGTTCTTGTGACGATGACCGATTTCGTTACAGTTGCGACACTTGAAATTATCAAGGGGTTCGGTTTTCACGATGGTGACGGAGGATGATGGCGGAGGCGGGGATGGTGTCTTGGAAGGTAGAGTGCAGTTGCGAGAAGGGGGGGAGACGGAGATCTCTCGCTTGGAGGGTCTTCGACGAGTGGGACGTATACGAGGGGTTGTTGCCACTGGGGCAGTTGTCAAATTAATTGATATGATCGGTACAGCAGGAGGAGTGATAACATTAGACGTATGTTCAACGGGAGATGATATCTCGACTGGAGGTGGGATAGGAATTGCGATATGTGGGGATGGGGGTCTAGCGATTGGGTTTGTCGCAATTCGTTCAGTGACGATATGGATTGCTTCTCTAACGACTTCTTTGGTAGAGGTAGGCATGAGGCGTATCGCAGTGTTGCGAATACGAATATGGAGATGACGGAAAATGGTTTCAAGGCGTTGGTCATTTTCACCAAGGAGGCCTGCGGTACGTTTGACGAGGTTGGCGGCACGAATAATGTTAATGAGAAGCGTGCTAGAGAGGGCTCCCCGTTCAGCAAGGAGGCGATCTATCTCGATAGCGTATTGTTCAGAAAGGAGAGCGGATTCAAATAGCGTATTGGTTTCGATGTCGTCAAGGATGGTAAAGTAGTCTGGGGATTCGATGGTTTCGGTCAAAGTGGCGGACGTTGTGGATGGGGACGTGGCAAGGCTTTCGGACATATTATCAATGGTTCTGACGAGAGTTTGAAGTTGCAAGAGGCAAATCTGGAGAGTGTGGAGTTCTGAGAAAGACATCTTTCCGTGATGATTCTTATAACTGGTGAGCTTTCTTATAGGCAGCGAGGATTGCGGAGGCGTTGCTGAGGTTTTCCGTGGGAATCCATTCGTTACTGGCGGATGAATATCCTTTCCAGGATACAAGATAGCGTCTTCGTTTACCCGTACCTTTGTGCGATAAGATTGCTTCGACTTCGTATTCTTCTTCGTTATCAATGATATCAGGTGGGGGATCAGGGAAGTTAGGGCCGTGTATCTCTGTTTCGTGATAGGATGATAGTTCGGAAGCGTGGAACATGGGGTGAACCTTCCATTGCTTGGGTAACTGGAGTGTGAATGTGATCGGCAATAATACTGCGGTGATGGTAAAGGGGCCGTAGCGTTTTGGAGCAAGTTTCCGTGATGGTAATTGCGTGATAAGGTTCTTTCCTGATAACCAAACCTTATCGCCAACCTTCATGGTTGATACTTTTTTTTGTACGATTGTGCGGCCATTCGCTGCATTGCAAGGTTATGACAAGAGATGGCTTCTTCTCGTATCTTTTGAAGGAGACGAAGTCGTTCTTCTGCGGCGGGAACAGTGGAATCTGGGAGCATGTGGGGGAGAGCCCGTGGCTCGTATCCCATCATAAGGAAGAATGGGGATGCGTTTCGAGAGTCGTGTTTGCGGTGATTGTGGACGAATTCAGACATGGGGATATGTTCAACCCATTCTTCTGGGTTATTGCGGCAATAGATTCGGAGATAAGTTTCTAGTTCTTGATTCAAACGTTCGGTTTGACCGTCCATTTGCGGATGATAAGCGGTAGAAGCGGTGATGTTGTATTTCAAAAGTTTCGCAAGGGCTTTAGAGAATTTGGATACGAATTGTGGACCTCGATCTGAGATCACCTTTTCATGGAGTCTGAAGCGGCGATAGATGTATTTGAAAAATTTCTTTGCTACGCCTTCCGAGGTGATGGTTTTCGTACAAGGGATGAGAATTACCCCCTTCGTAAGACCATGGTCTACCACGACCATGATAGAGTCGAAGCCATTGCAAGGTGGGAGATCAGTAATGAGGTCGACGGAGACTTGGGAGAATGGAGTGGAGACCGAAGAAGGGATAGGAACCAATGGAGGGGTTGTAGGATGGGTATCAGACTTCATTTGCTGACAAAGGGCGCAACCCTCAACATATTTACGGATATAGGTTCCCATAGATGGCCACCAGAAGTCGCGTTTAACCAGTTCTTCAGTTTTAAAACGACCGGGATGTCCCGCTGTAGCGTGGTCATGGGTTCGTGCTAGAATAGAGTGGCGTCCGGCCGGTCGGACGTAGGCGCGGTCTTTATAGAATAAGATGTCATCTCTAATCGTCCAGTCGGAGAGAGCTGATTTCATGGGGGGAAGACAAAGGCCATTTAAGGCATCAGAGGCGGCTTGGAAGATGGGGTCAGTGTCGTCAGGATCTGGATTCGCAAGAGTGGTCATGAGCTCTTGGTCGAGGAGGCGAATGAACATGGAATTGGGGAGGAGTGTCATATTCTTGTTATCGATGGTATCTGGTGCATGATCAGGATGTCGCGATAAGGCATCAGGTGCAGCAAGCTTGGTTCCCGGTACGTGGTGAAGTTCAATATCGTAACATGAAAGAAGGAGTTGCCATCTGGCTTGGCGACGGGTTAACTTTTGCGCGGTACGGAAATAAAGGAGGTTCTTGTGATCGGTGAAAACAATAATCGGATGAGGGTTTCCTTCCAAATAATGGCGCCATTCTTGGAGTGCGTGGATGACGGCAAGGAGTTCTCGATCAAAGATCTGATAATTTCGTTCAGCGGGGTTCAAGGATTGGGAGAGGTATCCTGCATGGATGATATACGCCGTTTTCATTGGTCTGTAGTAAGACGGCACCTGTTGCAACAAGGGATACGTCGGTGGCTACTGCGAATTGTCGAGATGGATCGGGATTATGGAGGACAGGTTGTTTTAGGAAACACTCCTTGAGCGTTGTGAATGCTTCTTGACATGGTGCGGACCAAAGGAAGACATTGTCTTTCTTTGTCAGATCGATAAGGGGTTGTGCGATATCGGAATAATGAGGGATAAAGTTTCGGTAGAAGTTACAGAATCCAAGGAACGAATCTAGTTTCTTTAACAGTGGATGGGATTGGCCAATCACGAATTCCATCAGTTTTAGCAGCATCCATGGCGACGCATCCTGGACGAATAATCATACCAAGATATTCGACTTCCTGTGCATCAAAGGTACATTTTTCCGGTTTCAAGAAGAGTCGTTCTTCGTGAATTTTCGTAAGAATACGACGGGTACGAGTGTGGTGTTCATCAAGGTCGTCCAAAAAGATGAGGATATCGTCCATATAGATCACCAGCCATCCTTCATTAATTTCCTGTTGGAACGTGCAGTTCATGTAGGCTTGGAATGTAGCCGGGGAGTTGCAAAGTCCGAAAAACATGACGTTCGGCTCATAGAGTCCGAATTCCGTGGTGAACGCAGCTTTCCATCTGTCATCAGGGTGAATGCGGATGTTGTTATAACCGGATCGGACGTCCATCTTGGTGAAATACTTTGCTCCATGTAACCGTGCGACAAGGGATAAGGGAAGCGGCAGGGGATAAGCATTCTTGATCGTCCAATCGTTGATATACCGATAATCTTGGCAGGGTCGGAGATCTCCGCTTTTCTTTCCTACAAAGAAGAAACCGCTGGCTTGTGGCAATTTAGATTCCGAGATAAAACCTTTCTTTACGTTTTCATCAATGAATGCTTTGACAGCGGTTCGTTCGGCGATAGAGAGGGGATAGATTTTCGACGTTTTGGGGATGAATCCGGGTTTCGTTTCAATTCGATGGTCAATACCGGGTCGTTCAGGAGGTAGTTGATTGAGACCGTCTTTAGTGAAGATATCGGCGAAGTCGTGGAGATAGGAGGGTACGAGTTCTTCGAAAGTTTTCTTCTTCTGTTCTAAGCCCGCAGCTAGAGCGAACTGCTGAGCTTTGTTACTAACTTTCGCGTATTCCGTAGGCCGTGGCAAGGGTTTGACCGTGGGTTTTTGTTCAGAACGACTGGTACCATCTGGGGTCAATGGTGTATCCATGGTAGTGTTTGAAATTACCCGGAGTTCAGATGCGTCAAGGGAATATTCTACCAGGAATTCGTCATCATCTAGATCGTACATAGAGACTTCTTGCACTGGTGCGGCAAAGTTCTCTTGTGTCCAGACATCTTCCTTGGTATCAAAGGTCTCATCGTCTTTCATCGGGGATGGGGAGTAGATCGGGGGGTGAATCAATGGTGGGAGGAACGGATGGTGCTTTTTCGTCAACGATTTCTTCGATGGTCGCTTTTGGATAAACGACAGGGGTTTCGATAATTGGTGTTTTCCTAAGTTTGGATTGCTTCCAAGTCCGATCTATGGGTTCTTGTCAAAATAGAAGTGGAAGGTTGTTCTTTTTCCTTTCTTTGTCAACTTCTTCTTCAACTTGATTACTCTTTTCCGTTCGAGAAAGGATGAGGGTTTCGGCTGCCCAGTCAATAACCGGGTTCATAGCCCGTAGCCAAGGGATTCCAAGGAGGATCTGGTCTCTTCTGCCGAGACGTGTGACGTTAAACTTCCCAATCATGGTTCGTTCGTCAATTTTGACGGTGAGAACGCAGTATCGGCGTATGGCTCCGCTTTTGGAATAGCTTCCATCGGCGGTAGTAACCCGGAAGGGTTTACTAAGGGCGTGGGTTCGGATTTTGTGCTTTTTGACGAAGTCTTCTGAGATAAAGGTTCCGGCCTGCTCCGGAATCAACAACTGCGGTGGTTTCAACGGTTTTCAGACGTGTTTTCGAAACGAGGGAAAGGGGAACTCGAAGTTCTTTTCGTTCACCAACTTTTCGTACAAGTCTTATGGGTACATCGAGAGATACTGACGTTGATCCAGTCTCCCATATCAAAAATCCTCGTTGAGACTGACGGACTTCTGCTTCTTCTTCTTCTTCTTCATCGCTGCTTTCTACTTCTTTGCGGCGTACCAGAGTCTTTCCTTTCTTCTTCTCCGGACAGTTCTTGAAAAGATGTCCGGTCTTGTGACAGGTGAAACATTTTCCGGTTCGGAAATGCTCCGCGCGTTCTTCTTCAGAAAGCCGATCGATCACCATGGCGTTGGGATCTTTAGATGGTACGTATCGGTTGGATCCGAAGTTCTTCTTCTTCTGGGGTTGGTGGCGTGCCCTGATGGCGTTCAAGTGAAGGCGTGAGTTGTCGAGATTGATACAGGTGGAGAGGACAACTTCGAAATCGTCAGAAACGTCGCCCGTGCCGTAAAGGCAAGCGAGCAGTCCTGGGTGCAGTCCGTCTAGGAAGAACTGTTTCTTAGCGACGTCACCTTGAATTCCTGCCCGTCGCGTGAGCATTAAGAATTCCGAGATATAATCTTGGAGTTCGGTTCCTTGCTTCAGGTTACGGAGCTTGGCTAACGCGGTCCCTGAGGGATCAAGCGGTCTAAACGCGCTTTTGAAGTCGGTAAGGAATTCGGCCCATGTACTGTATCCTTTGACAAGGCCTGCGGTAGTCTTGTTGTTGGGGTCTTGCGCTTGTCTGAGGAAATCTTCCTTCCAGTAGCGCGTGTTCCCTTTGTTCATGAAGGAGGTTACGAAAATGATTTTCTGTTTGTCATCGACATAGATCTTCTCGTTGATATCGAGGTAAGACATGCACAACATCAGGAATCCTTTGGATTTATCTCTATCCCCGTCAAAGACTGGGGGAGATCCGATTTTGATTTCAATGGGTTTCGTGGAAGACATCGGGGGATTCAAAGGTGGTAGGGGTGGTACAGCACCTAAGTTCAAAGCGCCAAAAATTGGTGTTAATGACGTCAGCTTGTTTTCAGCTTCTGGGGACCTGGAGTTCTATCTGTCGTGATGACCAGGGTTTGTTCTGTTCTGAGTTACAACGCATGATAGCGATGTGTTCGTAGAAGACTTTAATCTTTTGTTACGAACTAGGATGGTTCAGACATATGGCTACTCGATAAGAGTAATCGGCCAAGGTCGGTTCAAGGCTTCGGCGTATACCGAAGTTCAATGTTCTAAGACAAGGCAAGGAGAGTGTCCTCGACTTGAATCAAGTTCAATACGACTTAAGATTGGAGGTCTTAAGTGAAGGAAGTTCCAGGTAAAACCTAGTAAGATTAAAGTAAAGAACTACATAGTACAAGACGAGTTTATATAGTGAATGGTAACGACTTTAGGGCCGGTACGATGAGATCATAAGACGAGTCAGAGATAAGCTGAGTCAGAGATAAGCCGAATCAGAGATAAGACGAGTCAGAGATAACAAGAATAGATCATCTAGCGACAGCA
The DNA here is from genome assembly GCF_016647625.1 of Suillus subalutaceus. Lineage (NCBI taxonomy): Eukaryota > Fungi > Basidiomycota > Agaricomycetes > Boletales > Suillaceae > Suillus > Suillus subalutaceus. Next base: position 110,527 of record NW_024540344.1, read on the forward strand.
AGATGCGATCGTGATGTAATACAATGATATGAGAAGAGGAAAATGAATAGGGGTGTACTTGACTGTAACAGGTGTATGGCAGGATCACTGAGCGGGCTAAAGTCCAACATGGACGTGGCTGGTGTGGGTAATGAGGTGTGAAGACCATGAAGTAGTGAACGAAGGTGATCATAGTCGGGATCTTCTGCGAATGCCAGAGAGCGTTGACACGCATGAAACCTGTTTCGTACATGATCACGGACACATAACATACTCTCGTACAACCTAATACTGCCAATAAAGGCAGTTCTAATTTCTTATGGCTTTATTACAGTATACTATAATTTTCTTGAAGGTTTTTCATAGCTACATGAATTAATCATTCATATTACATACTTAGCACAGTCAACAAACTGTGTTAAAAAACCTTATCCTTTCATTAGTAAGCACATTCCCGCACCTTTTGGGATTTTCTCGTACATTTTCCCACCTAATGAGCCATATTCATGTTAACATCTTAACATCTCAACATCTGCGCAGTCATCATCTGAGCAGTGTCAATCTTCTTACGTAATCTACATTTTGTTTAATGATTAGTCATAGTTTCTGGACAGTTCCAAAATAGTGGTAATCTCTAAGTGAACATTTGGACACTGAGTCATAGTGAGTCACATGGAGTCATTATGAGTCATTTCCGTTATGACTCATACCAAGTCATTATGAGTCACTATTCCATATTTAGTAGTTGCATAGCCACCTGTAGAGTAGTATATAAAGGGACATAGTTTCCCTCTTTTGAATAATAAGATCCCTTTTTAGAGAGTTTGCGTATCTCTCAGAAAGTTTCTCACCCCTTAATATCTGTGTGAATACTGAGTGAATATTAGTTTATTCCCTCCACTCTTTTGTCACTGTTTCCCACGACGTTCTGACTACCTGAGGCCACCTCTAAGTCACATTAAATTACTCTAGCTAGTGCATGGTTACTAGTCATCTAGTGTAGTTTCACTGCAATTCTCTTTACGACACAGGAAATCAATTCTGTGGGGAGAAATCCACATACTTTAATGATTGAGGATGATAAATAGGACTTATACTTTAGTCAACAATATTAAGAGCTTGGCCACTTAAGACTACATCAAGAAGGTGTATTCTAGTCTGGACTGCGTCATTACTCATTGTGAGATCCTGAGCAGCAGAAAGGTCAGTTTCGAAGCCAAGTATTTGATTGATTCAACTGTATCCGACTCCTAGTTTGATCTCCCCTGATTGTGAGAATAAGGAGTATCCCAGAGATATCGCTCTGACTCACCACGTATCACTGTAATTCACGTAACTTTTTGTAATCTGCATACTGTCGCATCATTATCCCTGAAGAACCCTAAGTACTGCATTAAGCCAGTTAACAGGCATTGTTCCTGAGATTCCCGAATATCTCACCCCTTTTTTTAGTCATTGGTAAATTTGCTCAAGGAGAACGCAATCTATATTTGCACCCCCACAAATGACCACATTATCAACCGTTGGTATTTGTCTGAACCGTTGACCGTGGAGGATAAGTGAAATTTGGTGTTTTTATTGCCTTTCACATCCTAGTAAGACAGCGTGTGTAAATTAGGATAGTTGCAAACTCAACGGGGATGTCTTGACATATATCCGCAATGGTGGCACATGCTTTCCATTCGAGTATGGTAGAACCAGACAACTTCTCATCGTCACTGGTTAACCATGGAAGGGAGCCACACAAGAAATAGATTAACATATAAGTAAGTGACTCAAGGTCGTCACGACGACCTGGCTCAACTCCTAAGTGATTGTCAATAGAGGCGAACGCAGGAGTGCCAGAGAGACTTCGACCATGGCGAAATGGTACATGGTCACCAGTTGTGGCGTTCCAGTATGTCTTCGTGATACCAAAATCGATGATGAAGGCAGTGTGCCTCAAATTTCCAAGACCCATCAAGATGTTCTGCGGTTTTATGTTGCCATGAACATAGTTATGCGAGTGGATGTACTCAAGACGTGAGAGCTAGGAAAGTAAATCAACCTATTTGTAAAGACCTCAGACCAAACAACTCACCAACTGATCCCCTATGTTCACGACATGGAGAAGGCTGAATTTTCGATCGTTTGTGAGGAAGAGTTGGTGGAGCGATGGCCCAAGAAGTTCAAGAACAAGAGCATGATACACTGACTCTCTGCCAAACCAGAGGGTGTGGGGGATGCCAATTCCGCCTTCAAGTTGCTTCAAAATATGATATTCACGCTCTACAGAAGATGGGTGGTTGACAATAGTTTCAAGTTTGAGGGCAACACGATCATCATTTATGATGTTCCATGCGGAATATACAACGGCTAAGTGGTATATTATAAATGGATCTGAATCAACATGAGAACAACATAGTACACACCATACGAGCCAGATCCTAAAACATCTCCCAACCTAAATCTCCCATCCACTCGAACTGGGACCTTATTCATGGTAATCAACTCAATACATAAGTAGACAGTAAATCTGACCGAATAGTGGGAGCCTTTCAGCCTGAGATGGAGGGAAGTTGGAATAAGAAAATGAAATTCACCACGTAACCGCCACCAGGCTGGCTCAAGCTGTTGTTCCCACGTTCTTGGCTTGTGCTGATTTGTGCTGGTCCAGGTGGTTCGTGGACTGAACCGAGTCACCTATGTGTGACTTGGTTCATGAGAATCACCGAACTGCTGGGAAATCGGCAAGAGCGGAGCCCGGCCAGCCATAGCCGAACCATGACATGACTAGTATTGCATTTGCAGATCTTCAGGTTGGGTTGCACTGTCAGGGTTGCTGTTGTGGGCCTTGATCACAAGCACAGCTTCTGGATGAGCTGGAAAGCTAGGATAAGAAAGACTGAACCCAATGTGCCACCTCCCATCATTTCCCATATAGATGAGAAACCACCATATACGTCCTGCAAGAATTGATATAGTATCAGCATAAGAAGTACCAGTGAGAAATGGGATCCATACCTGCAGCAATAAATTCTATGCCCAATTCACCTGCAGTGCGCAGGCGTTTCTGGAACATCCTGATGCAGAAGCAAGCAACAAACTGGTTCTTGCCCATTCTATCCCCTTTATCATGCACCTGGACCTCATCTGGTGGGCAACCCAAAAAATGTCTCAAAGACTCATCCTTGGCTGATCAGTGCAAAATGAGTTAGTCAATGCACTTGGGTGAGCATTAATGCCTCCACTCACAATTGATAACATGTCCCAAATTCAGCTGCATAAACAATGCATGGTTGCTAGTTGACATGCATGCAAGACGCAAGTCAGAAGAGCAAACAGATGAGAATTGGGGGATGTGTGCAGCAAACACTGAAAAGGCTTCTCTCTGGCCATTCACAACTGCCCAATACATTGCAGTGTGACCCTCAATATTGGGATTTTGCAGGAGGTCAGAGAATTCTGCAGGGAGGAGAGCAGCAGCAAAGGTGTTGATGATAGGGGCAACAGGCATAAAATTGGGAAAAGAGACAATATCATGGATGTGAGATAGAACAGCCTCAGTCTGTTCAATCTTGGCAAGTTCAACCTGAGTCTGTTCAATGTTGGTGAGTTCCTGTGTTTGTTCAACCTGAGTCTGTTCAATGTTGGTGAGTTCCTGTATTTGTTCAACCTGAGTCTGTTTATGCTTGTTCCATAGAAATGAAAATAAAGACAATCGGTTGCCAGTGCATTGGACAGAATTTGTCACAGTTGATGATGCAGCGGTAGAAGTCTCGTTGTATGGGGGAGGCGCACTAGTGATGGACTTGCCATCATCGAAGACTTCAGACTTGGTAGCCATGGTGATATGGAGGGGTGGAAGTTAGGAGATTTCGCTTGTGAGGAATAAATATTATTGCGGAGCAACGGTGTCAGACGGATGACGTCATCAATTGACTATTTTTCGGACAGATTAGTAGAAGTTCCCGCTCCCAGACACCCACTTTAGTGGGGAGAGGGTTCTGCGGGACCTCCGACGCTGTTAGTTTGAAGAGTGCAAAAGTACAAGTGCGTTCTACCCGTCATACTTTCCTCGGTCCATTGATGCTCGATTGCATTCGGCTGCTTCAAATGACACTTGCGAGTCCTCCTTTCTCAGTACATTCTGCGATCCCCTCAACTCACGAAGATCTGCCATCATCTTGGACCTCTGATACCAGGATCCGTGTCTCATTTCAATTGCTCCGCTGTGTGCGCCGTGATTTCCTGATGCGTGGGTAGGATTATCAGGGCTCAGAGGCGCACGCCATCGTACGTTCGCCCACTGATCTACCTACTCTCGTCATTTCATCTAGTTCAAAGCACACACCCACAACAACAAGGCCCCTGCCAAGCTTCGTACCTTCGATTTCGTCGAACGCAATGGCTACGTCCGGGGTATCGTCAAAGAAATCATCCACCACCCTGGCCGGTAAGGATCAAACACTCACAATCCATTATTTTCCTCACATTTCTAGCAGTGCACCTCTCGCACGCGTCGTATTCCGTGGCCCCTACCGCTATAAGCTCCCCAAGGAGACTTTCATAGCCACCGAGGGCATGCACACCGACTCATTCATATACTACAGAAAAAAGGCTAACGTTACCATCGGTAACGTCCTTCCCGTGAGCCAATGTCCAGAAGATACCATCGTCTGAAACGTCGAGGAGCGACGACCGTGGCGCTCTCGCTCGTCTGGCAACTACGCAACCATTATCGGCCACTCGCCAGAGGCCAATAAGACCCGCATTCTTCTCCCTAGTGGTGCGAAGGATACTGTCTGGGGGTGCACGGGTGCACCGTGACCATCGACGACACACTGACTTGACCCAAATGAGCTCGAACCTGTGACGTGTCCTTCGCCAATCTCACTGCATACTATAAGTCCCTCTCCAGCACAATCACACCCAACTGCACCGTTCACTGGCAACACCGCCCGGTCACGCTTAACGCGCTTGCACCCCCAATGCTTCTCCTTAGGGGGATGAAGCAGGCAGAAAGATGGAAGGAAAGGAGGGTGATAATAAGCAGAGGGAGCTCAAGGAGAAGGTACGTCATTCATTCATTTTTTGTTTGTTCATTCATTTATGTCATTTGTTCGCCAGACAGCATCATACTTACGGCAGTGTGCATCGTTTCACAGTTGTACTCGTTGTCACCCACACGCTCGCATTCGCATTCACACTCGTGCCCTCGCTTTGTTTCTTTCAGCACCACACCATGAACACCTATGCGCCCTCATTCTTGCACCGTTCAAGTCATCAGCTGTCGTGGCCTCGCCAGGGCTTGAAATAGCGCACAGCACCAGTGAGAGGAGTGGGAATCAAGATGGAGCCGAGGGGGTGGGGATTGGGATGCGAAGGTCACCGGCGTTTGAGTCACAGAGGCCCACGACGTTTGATTCCCAGGTTAGGGGAGCGGGGGTGGAACGCAGACACGCAAACATAATGAAGGCAGGCAGTATTTGAGCCTCAGCCAAGGCAGACGAATTTGGAGACGCAAATGAGACTGGCATTCAAGTCTCAGCCAAGACCTACAGTTCTCGACTTGCAAGCAAGACCCACGCTATTCAAGGCTCAGGCAAGATCTACGATGCTCGAATCACAGGCAAGACCGCCTGTGATGTGGAAAGGCCCAGCAAGATCTACAGGGTCCATTTCGCAGTCCCAGTCTCAGGGATCTCAAAGGGTTGCAGTAGGTAGAGTGATGGGCAAGGAAGATGTCGTTTGGGAGGTGAGTCTTTCTTTCCCTTGATTTGCTTGTCTTGTATTTGGTGATCCAAGGGGTTGCATATGGATGCGATGCTGACGTTGGTTCTTGAGATCGTTCAGCATTTTTGGCGTTGTATAAATTTGCAGATCATTATTGTGAGTTATCCACCTTGTCTCTTCTCTCCATTCTATTCGATCTAATCCCTCACTCTCCAATCCCCCCTCCTGCAGCCACCCTCCGATACTCCAACCTACACCTGCAGCCACTTGCAGAAATGACAGCCCGCTCAGGAGAAGTCGTCCGTCTCCTCGAAGCACTCCGAACCGACATACCCATCTTCCCGTTCTCCCTCCTCTCCACCTTTGTCACGGTCATGGTCACTGTAGATAGTTCACGGCCACTTTACCTAGCTCACGGTCTCTTTACTGTACCATCACTGCGCCGATGTACTTCGACATGCACGGAACAGCTCGTTCGGATAGATACGGACTCGACGTCAGACTTGACACCCATACTGATAGCGGTTTCACCTTAGGTAGTACTTATATGCGGCTCTGGGCTTTGTATCAGCTTCGTCGAATCAACGCCAGTACCTGGCACTCACTCGTTTTTCTGTCACTCGCCGTCCTCGTCCGTCGAGCGCCCGTTACAACCTTCACATCTGCATTCACCTCCGCACCCGGACCTCATGCACTCGTCTCAGTACACTCTGGAAGCAGCGTGATGGATGTAGACGCGGCCTTGGGAGGATGTAGAAGGTGTGCTACCTCCCGGTCTGGGTCTGCTATCGCCTTATCTTTAACGGGTGCAAGGCATGCTCATGTTCCTCTCGCATCTGCACCGGAGTCAGGAGCGGTACAAATTCCTGTAATGGCCATGACAGCGGCTGTGGCACAGGATCAAGACCGATCGATGACCGAAGCGGATAGGGAGCTTAATAGGACCAAGAGGGCGCTTACGACTATGGCGGCTGCTGCTGCGTTGGGTGGGAATGGAGCTGGAGGGGGTGAAGGGAATGTCTGAAGATGAATGTTGTGCATGTCACACTAAAGGATACCTACCACGACACTGGACAACTCAACTATTAAACATATTACTGAGAATGTTACTAAGAAAATCCCGAAACCATTCGAGTCATCGCCGTAACCGCTCCAAAAAGTGGCCAACGCGGCCACCACACAAGTAAGGGCACCTGCTCCCACAACCACTGACCCAAGACAAATCCAAAACAGCCGATAGCAACACATCCACGGCCGGCTTAGCATATTCTGGAGTAAAAGTAAGTTGCAATGATGATGATAATAATATAGAAACATATCTCACTCGGATATGCTGTGCGCTGGCTGGTAACCTAGCCTTACCGTAATGGCATAGGCACGCTCCTAGGAGTGAAGAAACGAGGGAAAACGAATATGTACGGAATGCAATCCTTTTGTTTGTGCCAGACAGTGCGATCACGAACATGCCTGCCATTGTCGTCATGCGAAGGCATAGCCTGACGTGCGACTCCATCCTCTGAATGATTTCCGATCGAAGCGGTTGCCACTGGTTGCTCGCCGTCGGATGCGTGACTTCCCTCAAATGGCGCAACCTCACACCGAATACTGACCAGACGAGGAACTTCAAGCATACTGTTGGTTTAAGTTAAGTTTCCGTTCTGTTATGTACTTAGTAGTGCACATTGCATAGACTTACTGTTGGCTACCTGTCCCTGAGGCTCTATCGCCCGATCCAGTTCCTCCGCGTTTGCGTTTGCCTCTGCCGCGATTGTGTTTGCGTTTGTCTCTGCCTCTGCCTTTGCTGTTTCTTCTGCCACTTTATAGACTGCTGCTGCTTTCACAGCTTTCTTTTCTGCAGTCTCATAGGCGTGAGCTGCGAGCGCCGCGTCTTTCGTGGCTCCCGCCAGCGTTATCTGCTCATTGTATTTCGCCCATATGGCGGCGTGCTCTTTCCGTAGCTTTTCACTTGCGTGCCTGTCTGCACCTTGATTGGCGTCATCAGCTGCCCGCTCCGCAGCAGTACTGGCAGTATGCAGTGATGCCGGTGGTTGGACTTCGGAGTCCGAGTCGACATCTATCGTTTGACAAGATAGTGACATTTGACAAGATAATGAATGGCTATAGGGAGTGGTGGTGGTGACTACAAAGAGCGAGAGATCTGTTTAGGTACGGTGGTTTGTATCCCAACTTGAATATTCTGATCCAGCCGCTGCGTCGATCACGTGCAGGTCATTGACATAGGCAGCCAGCAATCGTAGGAGCGCTAGAAAGCGCCAGTCCCCAAACATCACCCAAAACACTCGGGCCAGCATGAAATAGGTATAGTGCACGTTGCCGAACATGATTCACGAGTGCATTACATGTTTTCGATGAGAGCTGTTGTAAAGTGTGCCATAGCATGACGTAAATCGACGAATACCGACGTGCGGTTCAGCTTCTCTGAACGGCGAGCAAGATCATCAACAGATGCTGAGATCCACGGCGAAGACACAGCCTTAGAGGCTCGCTAAGAGATACACTGGTGACAGGAAGAGTACACAGAGCAGTGACCACCACAGGGCCGTACAAGTCCTGAAACTAGGCAACAAGCGATGTACCCCGTGTTCCTGGGCAATCAGGTGGGACAGGTGTCGTCAAGAGACTCTTGAAGAAGATATCATCCAACCTGCTTGCAAGCTCTGTGCGTTGAAGTGAGTCGAGTCGTGTGCATGATTACATTGGCACTACGTTCCTTATTTCGTGCATCTGACCTTTTAGTTTCAACTCGCAGCGCAACGCCACGCAGAACAGGCGCGGACAAAACATGCAAATTTTCTGCATAGCAAGTATCCAAATGATGAACTGGTGTTCTGTGTGTCAGATGGTCTGTAGAACAAGGCGCCGGTTTTACCTGGGGAAGTGAGTTCGTAGAAGATGTATTTGGAAGTAAGGAGAGGAGGTAGTTTGCGTGATCTAAAGAAGAGTAGTTTTCGTGCAGTTCGCAGAAGAACTGTGGTACGTAGTCTGTGAATTTGAAACCATGTTTCACAGAGGGAGTGAGTGAGTTCCCGACACTGAAGTGATGTGAGTTTGGGGTACGGAGGGGGTGGGGAGTACGCACATGCCTTTATGCCTTGTGGTGAAGGGTCGTTTGATTTTTGACTGGTGACTGCCGCCAGGTGGAGTGAAAGCCCGTGGCACATAAGGCTGACCTTGATCATGATCGCCGGGAGGGTCCCAATTAGCCTTGAAAATGGTATCAATGAGCTTGCGAAAAGCAGAGTCTGGCATTACTGACGGGAACGTTATGTTGGGAGTGGGATGGAAGTTAAATGTTAGGCGCTCCTAATACTCCAGCTACTTTCATATCGATAGAATAGAATCGCCAGAATCTAAAAAATTCACTTAGTCGCTTTTAAATGTAAGTCGCGTAAGTTGTCATCATTGCTTGGGGAGTACTAGCATGAGTACAACGACTGGCCGACTGACATCATCATGCACAGAAACCGTCGACATATATAAGCTTTCGACGGAGACGAAGGGATGATCTCGCTAAAGTGCTAGATAAACTAAGTGAGGCCTCATCTGATGACGAGCACGACTTAGCTTTCAAACGTATTGCAACTAGTCTGCTACCGTAGATGATCTGTGAAGGCAGGCTGCAGAGTCTATGCAATAGTAGGTGAGTCGTTTTCTGATTTCCATGCCAACTTGAAGGGTAGTGATTTAGACCTGCCAGCGATGTTCATAAGTTATTCAATATTTTTTTAACTAGGTTTATGTAAGTAGTCAAGACTGGCACTTTATATGATAATGAATTACTCCCGCCTCCGAAGCCCCTGCCGGAGTTCCGCAAGTCAGCAGGACAACATAATATATATACCAGAGATATGGCACAGTACCTCCGATACCTCATCGACCCATGCCTTCCCTGACAGACGTCCGTTTCGCTGAACTCGTGCAGGACATCGCTTGCGATGTGCATTCCAAGACCCAGGATGATGACAACATTCTCAAGGTCCAAGAAATTTCGAGGGCATTTGTATGTAAGTGGTTTACACCATTGGATGAGAGAGCGATTTCACAGAGTATCTACAGCGGACACTCTCACAGGTATTCTATCTCGATATGGAGCACTAATCCACGCTGATGGCAAGATATCGTGATCAGTACCGACCAAGGAGATGAATGCCTATGCTCTCCGTGCGTCCCTCGGGGACGATGTATATTTCGAGCCATCCACTGCTTTGCTTGAATCCCACATCGCAAAGATCACCGGAAAAGAAGCAGGCCTCTTTCTACCCACAGGCACGATGTCCGAATCAAGTTGCACTCAGGACTCACTTGCAGCAGCCTCCATATTCAGTCATCACAGATGCACGGGCCCACATATACCGGTAGGTTTACTTGTCGCTTGAGAAATATGTTTCCAACGTTTGCCAGCATGGAAGCTGGCGGCGCTGCTTTTCACTCAGGTGCTAACAGTATCCCAATTATTCCCGCTAACGGTATGCTCTCTCTAAATCGGATCCGCATTTAAATTATTTCTTGCTCATGACCAGAACACCATCTTACCTGGGAGGACATCGAACCTCGTATCGTCTCTGGCACAGATGTCCATGTGTAAGTGCCAAATAAATGTCGCTCGACTACTCCAGTGACACCACCTCTGAAGTGCCCCAACGCATATCATAGCGCTTGAGAATACTCTGAACGGAACCATCATCCCACAGGACGACGTGATTGAAATTTCGAAGAACGCACATAGTCGGGGTATCATCATGCACCTCGACGGTGCGCGCATCTGGCATGTTGCAGCAGAGACCGGGTTGTCCATGAAAGAGCTTTGTGACCCATTTGAGTCTGCGAGCTTATGTCTCAGCAAAGGACTTGGTAAGACATGCTCAGCAACATGTTGTCGTTGACGGTGCTCATCAATCGCGTAGGTGCACCCATCGGAACTGTCCTAGTTGGCTCAGCGCCATTTATAACCAAGGCGCGATGGTTCCGAAAGCTCTTTGGTGGGGGTATGCGCCAGACCGGGTACTTGGCTGGCTGCGCTGCGTACGCACTTACTTACAATTTCCCTATGCTCCCTCGCGTGCACGCCCTTGCAAAGCGGATGCAGCAGGGCCTAGAACAACTCGGCGTTGGGATCTTGAGTCCCGCTGAAACTTGCATGGTAGGTGGCACCCTGACAACGTTAAAGGACGCCACATGAAAACGATAATGACCTTCTATTAGTTGTTCTATGACCCTTCGCCTATTGGGGTTGAATACTGGGAAGTAGTTGAGCGGGCCGCACAACTTCCGGATCCCATTAAGCTGAATGGGTCTCGCCTTCTGATGCACATTCAGACATCGCCTCAAGCAATAGAAGACTTCCTGGAGCTCCTGCGTACGCTCAAAGAAGAGAAGGCTGCTGCGGGATGGAAACCCGAGAATGCACCGCCTAAGAAGAAGACCCTGTTCAGAGATGTGTACGTCAAGGCCGTTAGACCAACATAGATGTGAAGAGAATCAATGCAAGTGGATAGATCGGCAATATGTATATATGTATCCAATATGAATGTGGAGCTCTACCCCTTCCCAATATACCGCTGTTTTTCATACTCCTTCCAGAGTGCCTTCATCACGCTCTTCCCCACCCGCATCCAACGCACTCACCATAACGGCATCACGACTGTGCGTACCCATAATCTGGCACAGCGAAAATAGACCCGGCTCAAGTTCACGCCTCACATCCGCCCGCATGACACACAACGGGTCGTTCACAGCGTCAATGTGCGCAGTAACCACATAAGCAGCGTGCTTAGCAAACGGTTTGAAAGGCTCTCCGCCTTCTGTTCTGCATTGGGCTGCATGTGCGCGCGGGGAACACTTTTTGTCGTCAAGGAGGTGAAGAGCCGTGCAAGTGCACGAGCTTCTGGCACACCTAGGGGTTCAGATGGTGCTATCCACGATGGGAGGGTGTCGGTGACGATGCGGCTCTGCTTTGCAGCTAGCTGGGGCCGTAGACTACGTGTGCATGAGACAAGTTGGCGGAGGACCATCCCAAGATGCGGTAAAATGTGGACGACAAGATCGCGCCGCAGCCGAACGAGTGCGTTTAAGATGGTAGTGGAGGTGTGGAAGACCGCGGGTGTGGTGGTACTGTCATGTATTGGAGACCCGCAGAGGATTTTAGAAAGCAGGACATGGATGGGACCCAGGTCGACAGGGCGAAGAGCTGCAGGCTGGTGTGAAGCGTCAAGTTAGGATCAAGGATAGGATATACTACGGCGTACCCTATCTGAACATTGCCGAGCCACAAACTCAAGGCAAGCTAGCTTCAGGTCCACAGGACCCGCGCAGAACTGTAGGTGTCCAATAAAGAGGTTCAGACACTGACTGAAAAACCCCTGAACGACCTTCAAAGTCCCTACGACAGAATAAGGATGGTGTTCAGAAATGTTGAAAGCTATGTAATCTACCTTGAGGTGCATCACGCAACAGGACAGCGGCCGCATGCACTAGACGCACACACCGAGCCGGAGGAAATCGTGTGCTTTCAAGTGCCTCGTATACTGTGTCCAGTAGATGTGAGAAGTCATCAACTGAAAGATGCTTGCACCCGCTTGAGACGACTTCATCCAAGGATTTGATGTCTCCTGCGTTCACCTCAATTTAGTTCGACCAATGGAACCGAACTAAAAAAAAACAACCCACCAGCTTCCGTAGAAAATACAAATACCCCTACTGCTAGGTCAAGATGCATCCCACGGTCGACATTAGGCAAACAACGCAGTTCCTCAAAAAGAAGTCCCAAGATTTCTACAGAAGACTTGCATTTTTCTCTGTTTCGCAAGAAGGCGACTGCGATTTGTTGGCTGTACCCAGATGTTGAAATAGCTGGAAAAAAAGAATTAGGACTGCCAAATTTAAGGATGCTTATATGCTTACCGGCAACGCCTAACCAATGGCCAAATGAAAGATGGCGCACCCATGCTTTGATAGTTCTGCTCGCGGGGAGCGTGTCAATGATGTTGGGGTGTGAAACTGGAGTGAGTGCAGCATGCAGTTCTTTTATTGATACAATTATCGAGTCGGGAAGACTATCATCATTATTAGAGGAAATTTACGTTTATATAGGATGACAAACGGACGCACCTGGAAACAGAAAAATCCTGTCTGAGACGCTCAACAAGCTGGAGCACACATAACTGGGGGACGCTCTCTTCATCAAGGAAACCAGACTGCGCGAGAGAACGGAAGATAGAAATACACGCGGCTGAGGCAGAAGTGTCTTTATCTGATGCTCGCAGGAGCGCACTGCTCGGTAGTCAGCAAACTTACAGCACAACAGGGGAAGACATACACAATATAAAGTTCCGCTAGATTTATCGTGGCCTCTCTCAATGCCGTATTATCTGAAACCTCCATGCCCATAAGATGCTTCACGTAGTCTCTGGCGCTCTACAAATGCACGTCAGCTAGAACTAAAGAAAGCGGATGTAGACATACTTCGTGATCAGACGTGTTCAGATACCCGAGTTTTCCCATCCGTTGAAGAAATACACGTATGTGCATGAGCGCTTGCCTCATATCTTCTAGGTCCCTTCCTTCGTCACGCTTACGTTTGCTCTTTGCTGCTCCCTCTCCGGTGGTTGCATGCAGCAACGACGAAATAGTGACATCCCCCTCCAATGCCCGGCGCACAAGCTCTACGCGAGCCTGTTTAGTGACGTACTCAGGGGGAACGTATAAGAGGAGGCAGTAAGTGCTGCTGAGCTGATCCAACGCAGAACCTTTCAGAGAGTTAGGCGAGGGCGTGAGGTATGCAAGAACGGAAGCTGTCGTCGTTAAGTGGTAAGTATCAATATGGAAAAATGAAAGCGCAACGGGGAATCAGAGCAGCGGATAATCTTACTTCGTATATTCCCCATCTCCCAGAACTGTGCATTGTGCAAAACACCCCAGAGGACATCTTTTGGCTGTAAGCCTTGTACATCCGCGCAACGAGTAGATATGGGCGAAATAGAGAATATAAGTTTGATCAGGCGATCGAGGGAAGGTTTAGATCCTTGGGCACTGCATGGTTGAGGTGTACATCAGTCGATAGAACCACAAGGAGGGACCAAAGAGATAACACATACTCTACAAGATCTAACCACCGCTCAACGATTAGGTAGAGTATCATCAACCCGTCAGTGTTCTCCACTTGCGCCTCAATATATGCAAGGGCAACGTCCAACACAGTCTCCACTTCTAGATCGGTTTCCGATCTAGAAGACCATGCAAAGAGAAACCGCAGCTAAAAACAATCAGCACCTTCCAACAAAGAGAGGAAGAAGACACACGATTTCAAGCACTAGCTCACCCTCCGCACCCTCCATTTTAGCAACGCTCAATAGTCCTCGCATGTCTCCTTGTTCTCCGCCACACCTCCAAGCCGGTAGATGATACGCAAAACGAAGAAGAAGCGCAGCACCTGTCATTTGGTCTGCCCAGGATATTTTAGAAGTCATGTCACAAAGAAGCGAGCGAGCGGCATCGATGGCCCATACGCCCGCCTCAAACACAGCCTCGCGGACATCGGCGGTGACGAACGAACCTGGGAGGTTAGACAGGAACAGAGCCGCGAACTTGAGAGTGAGGGAAAGTGAAAGTGCATGCGCATCTACTTCCCGCATGGCCTGCGGAGGCGCTGGACTCGCAGATGGCGGAGCGGGCTCGCTTTTCCGTCGCTTTTTACGCGGCCTGTCTTCCAACTCGTTAGTTTGTATGAGTGAGGAAAGGTTTTGGTAGGTATTGAAAGTGTTTTTGAGAGTCTGGGTAATCTGAGCTGCCTCTTTACTTGGGTGGGTGTGAGGAATGTGCGGAGCGCTTGTGCGAGCGAGGAAAGATGGGTGTGCCCAAGGATAGCAGAGGTCCGTCCGCAGCCGTAGAATTTTTGTGGTGACACAAGGGATCTAATGGAAGGAAGAGAGGTACAGGCATCAAAGAGTGCATGAATGTATGCGTGTAATGTGCGCGTCTTGGAGTGAAAGTCGAGGAGGAGGCTAAGAAGAACGTTGGCTGATTTTTGTATGGAGGGAGATGGGTGAGTCTGGAGAAAAAGTCATCGGGAATGGCGGACACATTGATTTGAGAGAAAAAGTCGAACGAAGAAGTAAAGCTCACCAAGATCAACCGAGGAAGTACCCTTCTTACGACAGGCTCAATTATATCATAGTCGACCCTCGCAAGCGCAGCCAACACGTCCAAAGCCAAACGTACCACCTCTTCTTCCGCTTCTTCTTCCAATACCCGTACCGCATCCTCTCTGACCTCCTCCACCTCCACCTCTCCCACACCCTGACTCGCGTAAATGCGCTCACTCTCAATGATGCTGATCAAACCCACTCGTGCTTCCCAGCTCAGATTGTTCCCGGCCAATAATTTGAGGCACGACGCGAAGAATGCCATGGATGTCATTCTCATGTCGTTTTCGCGGTTTTGTATTTTATTCTGGGAAGTGGGAAACAAACTGGTGCGGTACCGCCGCAGGAAGTGGGTATGGGTGCTGAAGAGGCGGGGTAGGAGCGGGATGACCGGATTTATTGTGGAAGGTGGGTTTGGCAAAGATAGGGCCGTGAATAAGCTCTCAGATGAGGAGGATGCACGCAGAGCATCGAGAGAGAACAGAGTCTCCGTTCCAGCAGCATATACTGCTTTATTCAGCTGTGGAGACAGATGGGATGATGGCGAGATTGCATGAATCCAGGATGAGAGATAGGTTTGGAGGAAGATCGCGGGTAGCTAAACAAATGTCTTAGGTTTCTCTCACCACATAAAAACAATAACACTGCCCACCTTCTTCTTATTCCCCGCATTTCCTAGTGCTTCTCTATATGAAGATACAATTGCTTCACAAATACCTCCCAAAATCTCATCGTTGACCAGCTCAGCAGAGACATTCAGTACAGCACCAAGGCACTCTAGTAGCGTTCCACACCAATTTTGTGGACACTTAACGGCCACAGGACAAAGAAGCACGGACGCACGAGCGCAAGGAGCTCTTTCGCCTCTGTAACTGGCAGATTCCCTAGCAGAGTGAGGATAGATATGATGATTGGTGCGAGCGGTGTGCGATTGAGAAGAGAACCGAGCCAGACCTTGAGGCCACGTGCACCTGCCCCTACGCTGCCATCTAAAACCTTGCGAAGAAGGGACCAGTACCCGCGCATCAATTACCGGGTTGTCGCTGATTCATCGGTTGTCAGGACCAATAGATGCACTCCGCATAAACCAACGCACCTAGTTTTTGACTTGTCTTTGAGTAGTCGCGTGAGTATGAATTCGGCGATGAGCTCGTGCTTATTTGGAATGTGAATAGTAGCATCATCCCATGCTGCACAAGCGATTTGTATTTTTGGTGGGCTCTCCGGATTAGGTGGATCTGTAGGGGCTTTTAGGAGCCTAACGAAAGACTGGGCGGACAAGGGTGTTGTCATTGAAAGGCCATGAACTTTACTTCGGAACAGTATGTCCAGGATGAAATGAAAAGTTATAGCTTGGCACGTGATGCTATCATCAGTACTTGTTCAATTCATTGTACGAACTGAATCATAAGGCACGTTTGCTAATACTCAGAGATTAATAGGAGATCCCAACATACGTGAACATGAATTCAAGCTGGAAAATGCGTCAATTGTCGCGATCTTATAAGTAGTCAACTTGAACCTGAACGGATTACACCCCCCCTGGGGGGGGTCAATATACATATGGAAGTGGAACAGAGTGGAACGCGGTTGATGCATTTATTTTTGCCCATCATCCAAGTTCATTGTTGTCTGCTGCCTCTCTTCCCCACTTACCATGTCTGCCCAGAGCATACCTCACTGGAATGCAATTCCCATGTCTCGACCTGATACAGACACTCAAGAACAAGCACAATCTGTGCAAAACCAAATTAATTCTATGAAGGTACTCTGCCATATTTTCTGGCACGAATAAAAACACCCCTACTGCCCTCCCATCCATCCATCCCAGCGCTCTCACCAAGATGTTGATGATGACGATGACGACGGCGTCTCGCTAGTCTCAAGGTCACCATCGCCTATTCCCGATACAATGGACATTGAAAAATATGACGAATATGTCCGCGGTCCAGAAAGGGAGGTTATCACCGTCGAGACCAAAATTAAAAGCACCAACAAGGGCTTTGCAATGCTCGCAAAGCTTGGTTGGTCAGAGGGTCAGCCGTTGGGACTATCTGCAGACGGTAGGCTTGATCATCATTGTCGGGAACTATACCACTAATCCTTCTACTGCAGCGCGCGTCGATCCTATACCATTTCATGTGAAAAATGATTGACTGGTCTAGGAAAGACGACTCAAGATTTTCGAATGATCGAGACAACAGTTGCCGAAGACGCAAGTTGGACTCTGAGCGACAACGCAAAGAAACCGAATATCAACGAAAAGCACGAGAGGCGAGTCCAAACCGTACTAACTATGTCACAGAGCATACTGATATTGTTTCAGGACGATGCTGCCCGTCGGGCTGCACTCAAGTCGGAAATTTCGGATACCCTCAAAGCATTCTACTGTTCGCTTTGTGAGAAGCAATTCCAGAATGTCGCACAGTATGATGAACATACAAACTCGTACGCGCATCACCACAAGGCGCGCCTCCGGATATGCAAGCCAACACACGTATGACCACCCAAGAAGATGTCGACAAGCGTAAGGAGAAAGAGCGCAAGCGAGAAGAAAAAGAGCTTCGCAAAATTGCCAAGGCTGCTGGGATAAAGATGGCAAAACCTACAACTACACCAGCTATCGTGTCTCCTGCACAGACACCTGCTGCTGCAGAGGCGTCACTTCCCTCTGAGGCACAATCAAGCAGTTTCAAGAAAGCGGGCTGGGCAACCGTTTCAGCACCAGTTGAGCCTGCGACCGGTTTCAAGCGGTTAGGTGGGCATCTTTGGATTCCAATGCATCCTCTGCACCTTCCGCACCACTTCCATCCCCACTACCGCCAGTGATCAGTCCGCCCCCAGCTTCTCGCAGCGCAGCTACACCAACATTTCGCACCGGTGGCTGGACATCTCTTGACGTCGGCAGCTCTCAGTCAGTCACCCCGCCTCCTCCCAACAACACTGCAGCGCCGCCACCACCGCCACCCAATGTAGCCCCGCCTCCTCCCCCAGTTACTCCTATGAATGCGCCTCCTCTAGGCGGTCGGCCTCCATTCCCGCCAGCAAATGTGCGTCCACCTAGCGTACCTCTCCCTCCCAGCGTGCCTCCGCCCAGTGGGCAACCTCCCTTCCCTCTCACAACAGGCGGCTGGGGACCTGCTGCGCTTGTCTCAGATTCTAGGAGACGGGATCAGAGTTTTGTTCCTGCGCCGACGTTCTCCCAACCCGCGCCTCCCGTAGCAGCTGCCCCACCTACATCAACCAGTCTAAAGGCTGCGGTTCCCCCGCCTGCTGCTCCTCAAGCAAGATCAGGCTGGCAGCAGTGGAAGCAAGGCTCTGGATCGAAACGGAGATAGAGTACATACATGCATCTCTGTCATTTACTATGCTGATTACGTGACATGTTGCTCAACTATTGGTCATCTGCAAAATGTAAGGACGGAGTTTTTGATTCCGCGGAAGCACTGGCACTCATGATCACTCGCTTGGTGATCGCGATGTGACGCTCAAATACCACTTGAGCTTCGCCGCCCACCTGATCTCGCCGATGTCAGCCTTCTTGCCAGATGTGAACCGTTAGTGTTTCGTGACCGTAGACTGTTGCCACTTTCATCATTCGTACACCCACAAAATATAAACTCCAATCTGTCCTGAAATTTTAGCACCCTGCGGAATCCAGATTCATTACTTCCCCTATATGGGCTCTAGACTTTCCTTTTACAAGACCAGCCGCGGCAATCACCTGTACTTACATAATCCTGTGACTTGAATCAGTTCATTGTAAGCTCAAATATTTGTATTCTGCTGCACTGATCAGCGCTCGACATAAGTTGACGCTTGAGACTATCATTTGGGTCTCTTTGTTCTTTGATCTACCTGCAGGCATGGGAACTCGCGGGTACTACGTGCTCCGTTATCGGAACTTGTATTTCGCTCAATACCACCATCGTGATAGCTATCCAGATGGGCTTGGCGTAAAGGCTCTTCAGTCTATGCAATACCCCAGTGCTATCACGACCCATCGGCAGGTGTTGGGAGAAATCTTAGACGGGTTGGAAAGCCCTTCGCTTTATCTAGTATTGATTGAAGGTGGTGAAGATCTCTTGCCCCCCTCCAGGGTGCGGCTAGAAATTGACATCATGATCGAGTGGGTCTACGAAATCGATCTTGATCGCAATATCTTCCACATAAATGGGATGCCTTTTTTTTCCTTGGAATGCCTTCCAGACGATGAGGATTTTATCCAATACATCTCCAAAGATCATTATGGCAACCTAGCTTGTGCATCACAATGCCCCCCTGAGCACAGGTACAAGAGGCCAACACCGCCAACCGTCGACAATTCTGACCTCGCGACGTACCAATCTTTTTTGTGTACCGGATCTCATGTGGCTTTGAGCGACCTGCTCGCCATTAATTACTTCCTGTCTCCAGACGAGCATATTCGGGTCTCATTACTAGAGGTCATGGTTGGGCAGTGCATGATTAACCCAGCCATTGGCAAGGACATCTACGACATTGAGCTCGTATCTGATCACAATCAACTCACGGACGACCAATGGTCAATCGCTTGCTTCATGGCCAGCATTGCATTTGTTCCTCCGATATTCGACCATATCACGCACGCTTGCCATCCCGAGCCGAGCCGAAAAGAGTTCACATGGGTTCGCGAAGACACTGTTGTTTGCATCGCAACACATCTAGATGACGAGCGATGCCTACAGGCCTCTGTGTCACGCCTGATCAATGAGATCACGGAGCAGAAGGATAATTCTGGTGATTACTTTGGAATTGCGTTTTCCGTCTACCATTGTGCACTCGTCAAAGTCGTCAAAGATGCACACACGGTGACATTCAGCCATACGAACGCCCTCCAGTTTTTACCATCATTCTACGCAGATTCACCTTCTACACCAGGCATCACTGCTCTCGCTCGTCTTGGCTTCGCATCGACCCCCGCACTCTTTGAGCGCGTGGTGGAAATTTGCCATTACAATCGTCCCATGACGGGGGAATCGCTCTCTGAGGGAGCTGATGGCAGTAATGATGTGCCATCTAACATCACATGTCCACCGCTGCCTCCCGAGCTTGGAAAGAGATTGCCCTTCATCTCCATCCCTCTGAACTCATCCCCTTCGGGTTGGTCTCAAAACTATTCCGTGAAGTAGCCTCGACGATACTCCGCTATCCCCACCTCTGTGGATATCGCTTGGTTGCTGCTCCCAGAAGGAAAGCAAGATATCTCCAGGATCGACCCTTCTCTCTGCATGCTGCATCTTTTTCTGCTGTGCGAGCCGGTATTCCTACTACTGTGCTTTTTGGATTGAAGTTTAAAGATAGACCATCGGAGAGTCTGGCCGCTCCGCTCAGTGTTGGAGGTATCCTCGCTTTGGGTACTCTTTCAGCCACTTCCTGAGGAGCTCGCGTGGTGACTAGAGACCCCATGTTGTGACTTGTTGCCTAACGCCTTCAATCTGGGAGCAAACATGGCCTTGACTCCCATGTAGTTAATGTATCATACTAAGGCACCGCTACGAGTTAGACGATTGTCAAGTCAAGTTCGCAATGCCATTTCTTTTTTTACGTCACAAGTGCGATTTGCGTAAAATATGGACACTGGTGCGCTTAGCGAATACAGGTTTACTGGCCAGTTGACGCGTCCGATAATTGTTACAGTATCGTATACCACTTGTATGCATTATTCTGCATCTGGTGAGTGAGACCACGCTGCGTGAATGATGTGGGCTTTAGTCTGATCACTGTTCAGTGAGCAGCGAGACTCGAGCACAACTCCAGCAAGAGCAAGGTTGGAGCAAGCGCCTGGATCCAATGGAACGGCATATATACATTCTGATGAACATAGGTGGCGTCCACATGACCGGACGCGGTGCCGAGGAACTGTAATTCAAAGATACCACTTAGTTACAGGGCGTCGTTGTCTGTATGAATGGCAGGCCCATCAGTGATCTGGGCTGAATAAAGGAACATAGTGACTAGTAGCAGTGGTTTCCCGTGTAGTGAGAGACACGGCGAAATGTAAGCCGTACGCACGAGATGGATATCGAGCATTGGCGACTCGGAGGTAACGAGCGCGTTCGAGGAGTTGGTCGGGGAGAGGCGGATGTACTAGTATGATCCGGGGCACAATTTGGCATATGATATATTGGCCAGGCAGTAAAAACGCGGATCAAATTGTGAATGATGGAATGTGACTCATGATCATAAATGAGGCTTGGGCGCTTCCGTTGCATAGCATATGCTCTAAGCTGTGAAGTAAACACGAGGATAATGCATGGAAAACGTACCAGCTCAGACTTTCAGTCTCTTGACCTATACGCTCATTATGTCTTGTGCCAACGCGTCAAGACCTGCTAGGAAACATCATCATAAGTGATGATTTGGACGTTGTTGGATGAAAGCTGGGACAGAGCTGCGCCCAATAGTTGATTATATCTTCACCCGTCGTTAGAAGGCAGGAGATATCAACAATGAAGCCCAGCTAGAAATTTAAAGGATACGCAGATTGGGTCGAAGGCGCCATATATCTCCCAGGCAGACAGCGGATGATGACATGTTCAAGGGGAGGCTCGATGCGGGTATAGAACTTGAAGAGTGGGAAGCAGATCGGAGAGGACTGGAGGAACGAAGATAGCGAAGTGCGGACAATGGCGTTGTCTCCGGACGGGAAGAAAGTGGTTAACGGAAGTAGGTTTTGGGGGTATCGACACAGCCAGAATTATCGCGAGATGGACGGAACACGCAGAAATAGAGTGGTCTGTGTGCTGGGGTCGAGATGTTCAGCGAGTGGTGAGCGGATCCGACTGCAGGTGAGTGGGAGGACGTAGAGAACGGAGAGACAATCCTGGATGCTGGGTTCGATCGAGACGGGGCACAAAAAGGTGTTGCCAGTCGTCTACTCGCCAGACATGACCATTTTTGCAACTGGTGGACACGACAAGCCCTGGTGTACCGAAAGCTCAGACTGACGCCTGATCTCGCCGATGCTTGGCCTCAACCGCAGGCGGTCCTGAACGTTGAACGTTCGAACCGTTAGTGTCTTGTGACCGTCTAGTACTGAGTCTATTCCCATTTCACTTACTTACATAATCCTATGACTTTGAATTCAACTTCCTGGCAGGATTAAGTTAGGGAGGCGTACGAACACCGGTGTAGCCAAAAACAAACCAGCTTTTGACTCTTGAGGCCTCAATACGCAGAGGTGACTAGGGGAGACTAACTTGAAATTGTTCATCGTAAGCTCAAATATTTTTTATATCTGTACACGGGCGGCCACTGATCAACGCTCAACATAAGTTGACGCTTGAGCTCAGATCATCGTTTAGGTCTCTTTGATCTACGCGTAGGCATGGGAAATTGGGTGTTCTCCGTGCTCCGCTATCGGAACGTTTATTTCGCTGAAGACCATAGATTTGACGATTCAAGTGGGCTCGGCGTAAAGGTTCTTCGGTCTATGCGAAGGCCCAATGCCATCGCAACCCATCGGCAGGTGTTGGGAGAGATCCTAGACGGTTTGAAAACCCCTTCGCATTCTCTAGCACCGATGAAAGGCGGTGAATACCCTCCGTCCCCCTTCCACCTGCGGCGGCAGCGGAAGCAACTAGAAAATAGCAACTGGATCGACTGGGAGTGGATCTATGAAATTGATCTTGATCGCAATATCTTCCACATAGATGGGATGCCTTTTTTCTCCTTGGAATGCCTTCCAGACGATGAGGATTTTATCCAATACATCTCTGAAGATCATTATGGCCACCTAGCTTGTGCATCACAATGCCCCCCTGAGCTTAAGTACAAGAGGCCAACACCGCCGACCGTCGACAATTCTGACCTCGCGACATACCAATCTTTTACGTGCACTGGATCACACGTGGCTTTGAGTGACTTACTCGCCATTAGTGACTTCCTGTCTCCAAACGAGCATATTCGGGTCTCATTACTAGAGGTCATGGTTGGGCAGTGCATGATTTGCCCAGTCATTGGCAAGGAAATCCACGATATCGAGCTCGTATCTGATCATAATCAGCTCACGAACGACCAATGGTCAATTGCATGCTTCGTGGCCAGCATTGCGTTTGTTCCTCCGATATTCGACGGTATCTTGCGCGTGAACCATCCCGAACTGAAAAGAAAAGAGTTCACATGGGTTCGCGGGGACACTGTTGTTTGCATCGCAACACATCTAGATGACGAGCGATGCCTACAGGCCTCTGTGTCACGCCTGATCAATGAGATCATGGAGCAGAAGGATAATTCTGGTGATTACTTTGGAATTGCGTTTTCCGTCTACCATTGTGCACTCGTCAAAGTCATCAAGGACGCACACACGATGACATTCAGCCATACAAACGCCCTCCAGTTTCTACCATCATTCTACGCAGATTCACCTACCACAGCAGGCATCACTGCTCTTGCTCGTCTTGGCTTTCGCATCGACCCCGCACTCTTTGAGCGCGTTGTGGAGATTTGTTGTCGCAAGGCTTTCCTCAAAAGGAGTAATGAAACGGAGGAATCGCTCGGTCATGGAGTTGATGGCAGTGATGATATGCCTCCGAATACACTATGTCCAGCGCTGCCTCTTGAGCTTTGGAAAGAGATTGCCCTTCATCTCCATTCCCTTGAACTCATCCCCTTTGGGTTGGTCTCGAAACTATTCCGTGAAGTAGCCTCGATGATACTCCGCTATCCCCACCTTGGTGGATATCGCCTGGTCGCTGCTCCCAGAATGACCCCAAGATATCTCCCGGACCAACATCTCTCTCTGCGTGCTGCATCTTTTCCTGCTGCGAGAGCAGGCATCCCTGCTACTGTGCATGTTGGATTGGAGGAGTTCAAAGATGGACCATCGGAGAGTTTGATCACTCCGCTCAGAGTCGCAGGTTGCTTTCTTTTCGTGCATATTTCAGCCAATTCCTGAGGCCACTGACGGAAAGCTCGTTGGAGATGGAAAACCAAAGCTCTCGTGGCGTTTAGCACGACTAGAGACCGGGCCGAATTTGTCTAATGTCTTCAATCCGGGAGCACACATGAGTTCCCTCACTCCCATATATTTAATGTATCATACTATGGCATTGCTAAGAGTTAGACTATTGTCGAGTCAAGTTCGTAATGCCATTTCTTTTTTTACGTCACAAGACGTGCGATTTGCGTGAAATGTAGGACCTCAATTACGAACACTGTGACTAGTTGACGAGTTCGATGATCGTTAACGTGTATCACTTGTTTGCAGAACTCTGCATTTGGTGAGCAAGACCGCGATGCGTGAATGATGTAGGCTGTTATTTTTCGGTGAGCAGCGAGACTCGAGCACAACTCCAGCAAGGGCAAGGTTGGGGCAAGCGGCTGGATTCAACGGAAATATATACAAACATTCTGATGGACACAGGCCCATCAGCGATCCGGACTGAATAAAGGAACACGATGACTGGTAGCAGTGATTGCAAAAGTTCTGGGTGACTTCCCGTGTAGCGAGAGAGACAGTAAAATGTAAGCCGTACGCACGAAATGTATATCGAGCATTGGCGGCTCGGAGATGACAAGCGCGTTCGAGGAGGAGTTATCTGTGGAGAGGCGGATGTACGATCTAAGGCGCAAGTTAGCATATGATATATTTTCCAGGCAGTGAAAACGGGAATGAAAATTATGAATGATGGAATTCGACTCATGATCACAAATGAGGCTTGGGCGCTTCCGCCCCACAGCGCATGCTGTAAGCTGTGAAGTGAAATACATGGAAAACGTGCCACCTCAGACTTCCAGTGCACTCTTGACCTATATGCCCACTGTGTCTTGCGCCAACACGTCAAGACCTGCCAAGAAACAGGTCGTAAGTGATGATTTGGACTTTGTTGCATGAAAGCTGAGACGGAGCTGCACCCAATAGTTGATTGTGTTTTCACCCATCGGGAGAAGGCAGGAGACCTCAACGATAAAGCCCAGCCATAAATTTGAAGGACCGATTGGGTCGAGGGCGTCATATATCTGCCAGGCAGACAGAGGATGATGACGTGTTCAAGGGAACCAGAACCACTGTATTTGAAGTCAGTTTGCATCTAGAACATAGTGTACAGAGGCATACCATAGACATGTTTGTCCCAACGTCAATGTAAACTGAAATCTGCGTAACGTTTGGAGTTGTCTCACAGATTCCTGAATTCTTGACATAGCAAAACTCAGATGCATTGACCTTGGATTGAACGTCGACGAGTCCTGCTTTTGTAGTGTCAAGATCAGCAGAGACAGCGCGCACACCGGCTAACAAGGCAATGCCGACTCGGACGAACGTCCTCAGAAACATGGCAGTGCGCGCTGGTAGGGAGGTCTAAAGTCATCAACTCCAGGTACTTATGGAGTAAAATATGCTCTGGAAAAGATATCAGGCGATCAAAAAACAGGTACCCACATGGCGGCAGAAAAAACGATGTATGCCTAAAATTCTGATGCCCTACGTTAGCGCTTTAGCGCGTTGCTCCGAGTAACTTGGAGAACGTATCCGGAAAATGTCCACTCTGGGTCCACGATGAACTTCTCGAGAGCCTAGGGACAGTCTATTAGGGCCTTAGTAGCTGGTTTAAGTTGAGTTTGGACACTGCCCAGTGACAATTGAGCCTTGAACGCCGGATGGTGATCGCTGCTGACGTCGGCGGCGGCGACAGATGGGCCAGATGACTGCGTCCCTGCCGCCCATCACATTGATACATTACTCTCGCCCCGTTTCACCGTAGGTTGCACTGGGATTTCCAACACGCGGATGAGATAGAGCTCGTGAGTGTTTTGGAGCACTGGAAGTGCTGGTGCAACTGCAAACACTGGCATGGCTCTCAAATGTGAGATAACAGGAACTTAAGAGGTTAGTTTGGAACTTTGACGGTAATGAAATCACCTGGTGGACCTTCAATTTAGTGTTCTGCAACAGACATGCATGCTTGCTTCGGTCAGTCAGCTTGGTATCAGCAACTGCTAGGCCCAAGCGAGTGCATGGGTGAGAGCAATCACTGATATTGGGGGGCACTCACGGCGGTGATGAGCCTCGGTCAATTTCAAAGAAGCCCAGATAACATTAGATCCAGCAAACGACGTCATCGTACATACGTGGAATCAAACAAAGTCAAGGTATCGAAGGGTATCGAGCAGGCACGGTCTACAATTGTGACGACCATCAGTCACGACTAGAATTAACTAACTACATTGCTGTTCTTTAATTTTGGTGGTGTATGTATGTACGTTTGCTTGCGAGAGAGCGAAGAGATGAAGAGTAGCACAAGTTCTGAAGGTTATAAAGATCAAGACGACAGTCACAATTATAGGAAAACAATAAGCGGGGGGCGAAGAAAATCTACCAACAACCCGACGAAGTCGCGCAAAAAATATCAACCAGCGACATCGCAAGGCAGGGAAGACGAATTACTCCGACTCGCTGCCTGAGCTGTCGTCTGAAGAAGAGTCCGATGAATGATCGCTATCGTTCTGATGAGGTTGCGTAGGTGCAGCGTTGGGTGTGGCAAAGTTGTTATCATCGAAGAGCCGCATCCGCTCCTCCAGCTTGCGGATCTTCTCAGCTTCAGCGGTCTCGTCCATGCTCTTCCGTTTAAGGCCACCAGTACCCGTACCCTTGCCAGTTCGATTCCGTTTCTGCGTTGGCTGCCGCAGAGGCCGAAGCACAAAGTTATACAACTTTGTGAGAACGTGTGGTGGTAGTATGTCGATCTCAAGTTCGATCTCCTCAGTACTCTGCTTGAGTTGTTTATCAATATGATAGTACATATCTCCCAATTGACTTACATCACGAATTTCGGGAACGCCCTCATGAATAATTTGGATGACTTTCTCAAGCTTCACCCCATCAAGACTGGTGATGGCCTCACTCAAGTCCTTCTTCTGCTCAAATGATAGCGCATCGTCCTCGGCCATAGGCTTCTTAGTCGTGGTCTTACGCTTGCTCCCGTTGGTCGCAGGTGCTGCCTTGGGTGCGCGCGAAGCAGCGGCCTTTGAGGTAGAAGCAACAGGAGCCTTCTCTTTCTTCTCCTTTTTCTTCTTCTCCTTAGCCGGCTTGGCCTTCAGGGCCATGAGATTACCGCGCATCGACTCGATTTGAGCCTCCATGGTGGCGATCCTGCCTGTGTATATAAAGTACATTAGCGGATGAACACGCTGGGTATGTGAGGTCCACCCACGATTACGTTCTTCCTCCGACTCCTCATCCTCGTACTCCTCCTCTTCATCATCACTTGCATCCCGAAGGGCCGGCAGATTCTTCCACTTCTCGTCAAACAGTCGCTGCAACTCAATCCCTGCCTGATTGACAGGTGTTCCAGCAGGGTTGAACAAGAAACAGTTGCGGATCATGAGCTTGAAGTCATCAAAGAACTTTGAGGCATTGGGATACTCCCCAGCCTCAAGCTTCTTCCGCATGGTAGACATGTCCATGGGCTTCTTGATGACTTTATAATATGTCGGAATATCAAGCTTTACAGCATCTGTAGGATTATGATCGATCTCATCGCAAGGTACGAAATTGACTTTGGTCATACCAACAGGCTCATAAAACGGAGCAGCAATTGTTTGATGCTGCTTTCGCTGAAGATCACTTAAGATCCTCCCGCAATATTTGAGCTGCTCCCCTGTGCCATCGTCCTTCGGTACCTTGACCTTGCGCATCTTTTTTGGCACATCGGCATATGGTAGGTCTTTCGGGGGAGGTGGATGGATTTCACGTTTCGGCCGTGCAGATGCCTGTTCGGCTTCATTGCGCCTAATGACAGGAACTGAGGTTGAAGGGCGACGAACAGGTGCCGCCGCGGCTTTCTTGGAGGGAGCTGGTGGTGGTGGAGGTGGAGGTGGTGTAGCGACTTTCTTGACAATAGGAGGCTTCGGCTGCAATAATAAGTCGCGCACGCAGCAATCATCAAAAGGTGACATACCTCGGCTGGAGGTGGAAGCTGCTTAATCTGCTTATCAAAGACAGCCTCGACGTGTTTGCCTGCCTGAGCAATCACATGGTCCGGGCCATTGAACGTGATGCAATTACTGAACACTAGTCGCACGTCGGAGACGAACTCCTCGGCGCTGTAATAGCGTGGAATGTTGGGACTAGTCTCCGGCTTGGCGGGATTAGACGCCATGAGCTTGCGCTCGATGGTGCTGAAGTCCATGGGAGTCTTGATTATGGATGGGTAATGGGGAATATTAAGAGCGACGGGATCCACGGGATGCACAAACGCGGCAGCATCCTTGAGCTTCTTAAGCGAGCGTACCGTCGACAGACAAAATCTGTGTTGCACGGGGCTGAGGGTCGATATGCCGTTACCTGTAGGTATGGACACTGGGGTTGGACTTGATACAACGGTGTCACCATTTGTTTGTACAGAGGAAGCTGTAATAGGAGGGGGAGAGCCAGTCTTCAGGGTCGAGAAAAAGAAAAGGATTAACACGCCTGCATGGCGCACAACGAGAAAAATGCTCACATTGGCAATGGATGCCTGATCGGCGTCTGAATATTTACGCGCGCGCTTAGCTGGGGGTGGTCTGGCTTCATTATCATCATCGACGGCGTCAGAGCGCTGCTGAGGAGAATCGAAGTTGGAAGTAGCACGCGATGTTGGTGGGCCAGTAGAGTCCACAGGAGCTGGTGATGAATGGCGTGGTGTGCCATTAGAGCGACCGTTGGTGGTAGGGGGGGACTGGTCCATGTGGACATCTCCATCGGCGTCAGCGGTGTGTGCGCCGTTGACGCCGTTAGTGGTCGGGACTTGATCCGAGTCATCAACTGTTGTCTCCTCTGCCATCTTTACATCATCCAACAACTGGCCCTCCATTGGTCTTGGTGTTCCGCTCGGAGGATGGATGGGGATGGAAGCTGTTCTGATAAGAACAAAGAAAACAAACAATAGAATGGAAAAAGAACTAACCTGGATCAAGCGGAGTCGAAATTTCTACACAAGTTGAAAGCGTGTCGAGGATTTCAGACTTTAGAGAAGGATTATTAGAGTCTGGAATCATTTGGTCAAGTTTCAGGTCTACAGAATTTGTGTTACATTTTCAAGTCAGCTGGAGATAAGTAATTAAGTTAGGGATCGCGTGCACCATTAACAACATTGTCGCCATTGACGGCGGTAGAAAGAATCGATTGCTGTTCGGTGTGAGTCGCGCTGTGCTCTGTCGCGTTCATGGGTGGCGCGTGACTAATATGTCACACAGCGTGACGTTTTCAGAGGAGAGGAGATTTTGGATTTGGGGGAATCGGAAGCCAGCCATTGGGTCTTTATAGGCGAACGGAATTAAGGTTTGACCTGCGCAGGGGCCACTAAAAATTACTCACACCTCATATCTCACGTAGAGCAAAAAAATTGAAACTAATTCCTGCTCTAATACCCATAACCTCATAAGTCTGGTGCTCAACCTTCCTCTTCTTCCTCCTCGTCCTCTGAGACGTTCGAAAATACGGGTTTGGGCTGGTTTTGTCGCCATGCTGGTTAAATCCAAAGTAACGCCACGTCAGCCGGCCGATTAAAACAAATAACTCAAAACAATTATTTTCACACTCCGCTACGGCATCTCCTACTTGCCGCAAACCCCTCCCCCTCCGCAGCCCAGGCGACTATTGAAACATGCTGCTCACCTGAAGTCCATTGAGGGTCCTCGTCTGCCATCTTCGCATACTTGAGTAATGCCTCCCGTGGCTAAAGAACAAGTATAAAAGAATGAAAGAGATAGTTAGCCACCTTGGAAACCATCAAAAAACAAAAGAAGATAGGAAGCACGTGATTATGACACCGCACGAGAACATCTTGCTGCGAAGCGACGTAAAGAAAACCAAGAACGCAACCACTCACATCTTCGTCGCGTGTCGTATCCCGCACCAAATTCTGTACAACGTGCTGCGTCGCACTCGCACCAACCCGTCCTCCCCGACCCGGTCCTGTCACCGGCAACTCCGGCCTTCTGCTCTTCCTCGGGTCCATTCGGTCCTTTTCAAACTTCCTCTTCATTCCCTTCACTAATCCCTCCCCATCTTTGAACATTGGCAAGGCATGCGGCGTCAAGATCGTTGGTGCAGCGAGTGCGTCCGACAAGTCCTCGATCGTCGGTCGCTTGGGGACTCCCTTTGACAGTAACAGTTTCGCACCGTTCAACGACGTCTCCGGTGAATACAGTACTGCAATGGTGCCGTTGGCAAGACCTGTAATAATTTGATTTATCTTGGAATGCCAGACCACTTTGACTGGTGTTGTGTCCATGTCAATCTCCTTCACCACACTGAGACTCTCTCGGCGGAGTAACGTTAGTTTGCCTCGTCCTCCCTTTGCGGACGCTCCTGTGCCTGTTAAAATATACTTTTCATCAGGGCTGAATACAGCATTCGTGCCAGGATACAATGTCGTAGCCCCCGAATGTGACGCGAGCGGTCGTTTAAAGGCCCGTAAATCCCACACTGTGCCTAAATCAGCCAAACATGTCAGCAAGCCTGCATTCGTACGTACGCTTAACGGTGTCGTCCCCTCCTCTCGTCAGTACTGTTCTCCCATCAACGGAAAAAACCAGAGATCCAACATCTGTTCCTTTCGTGTGTGCGCCCTCAATCGTCATGTTTGGCCTCACAAAATTTGATGACGCCTGCCACATATGCAGTGCGCCATCGAGGCAGGCTGAGAACCATCAATGATTACTTCAACTCGCGATTAAAGCGGGTCTAAATGGACATACCGCCTCCGATCAGCGTTCCATCGGTAGAGTAAGCGCACGTCGTCACTTTGGTCCGTGCACCACGTTCTTTTGATTTGACAACAATAACGGATTTCTGTTTCCGTTTGTTCTCGACATCCCATATTCTATTCCGTAATATCAGAAGTTGGACGTTGATAGCGGCGTGAGAGCTTGCCTAATAGTTGAGTCTGCCGAGCTAGTGATAAAATACTGCTTGTCTTTCGGATGCCACATGCAACTTGAAAGTTCCCCGACGTGTCCACTATAAAACGTGGTGTAAGCAAGCATGCTCTCGAGTAATATGGAACGGGGCGTACGCAGTATGCTTCATGTCTCTGATATACATATCACCCTTGACGAATGTTGCTCTGAGGTCATTCAAGCTATTCTGTTCTGCAACAAGATAGATTAAACTTACTTCTCCTCGCCCTCCCGATCAAACAGCTTGGCTTGAATTGTCCCTGAAATTACGAGGAACTGCTGGCCATCGTTAGAGTATTTAAGGTCGTTAACCTGTCTTCAAATGTCAAATACATCCTTCTCGTGGCAAAACCAACGCACGTACATAGTAACTGCCTGCAGGCTCCCACGTCTTGAAGGACCTTGTTTGCGTCGTCATTCCACCAAAATCCCACAACTTACAATCATAGTCATGCGAACCACTCAACACACGTGCACCGCTCGGATCTACCGTAAGCGCGGAAATCACCTTGGTGTGCTCTTTGAGCGTTGCCTCGTGTGTGATCGGGAAATCGGGAGTTGATAGCGAAGGAGCGCTGGGGTCATATTCTGGTTCGTCGTCAGTAGAGCCAGCATTGTCTTCGTTGTCTTCGTCGCCTAAGCCATCAACATCCTGTTTGAAAAAGCCTGGTTGCGGAAGGGAAGGCCCGGGGTCGTCCGAGTCTTCGTCAGATTGAGAAGGTGCCCGAATAGACATTTTGAAAGGCCCTGATGCAGGAATCAAGGGCTTGGCCTCCACTTTGGGCTGCTGAGCGGATAAAATGTATTAGAGGACGATGGCAACCGAAAAACGATGAGACTGACCACTAGCTCCTCACGTTTCATTTTGTCGAACCTGTTGGGGTCAAGCTCGCGCTTCTTGGCAGCCTTGCCAAATCCAACAATGCCCATAGCAGAAAATACGTCCATGTCGGCCATTGTGTCAGAGCTGACTGTTGGTGTTGATCTGTGCAAGTGGAAAGATTGCAGCCACAACCTAAATTACTTACTCCCACAAACAGCCTGAAATGGAAACCCCGCCTAACTGTTGTCTTGAGGCTTTAAGGCTTTAAGAACGCCATATCTCAAGCTTGTCCTTCAACCATATTCTGACCTGCAGCCAGAATAACTTAGTATGCTCAAACGACAGCGTCCTCCAACGCCCCCACCATCGCTGGATGAGATTCCGTCGTTAACGCCATTTCCCGATCGACCTATCAGACCAATACCACACCGTGAAACTCCTCCAAACATGTTTTCACATGAATCGCGTGCTAAAAGACGCAGAATACACCCTCCAGTGCTAGACGGTGCACAGAGAGGCTGGGGTAGACCACCTGCTTTGTCAGTGCCTCTCGCAGATGATAGCGATGGCGAAGAAGATTGGATAGATGGAGAGGATGACGCGGCAACTGGTCACTTCGCGGCATCACCGGACTATACAGACTACAAACAGGCCAATACTATGCTACACGAGATCCATGCTCTACACCAGCACAGGCTTATGATCACCCAACCGAACTCACAACCACCGTCACATCTATATTTGCCCCCTCAGGCAGGCTTCTCAGCCCTTCCACCGCCTATGGCCACTCATCCACATAATCTTTGGCATTCCACTCACGGTTTTCGCTATCCTCCTTCTATTTCCTCCAATGGCAAATTATTTATACCAACACTGCCGGAACGCCCTTTGCCCGAGTTCTATTCCCATCTCCCACATGCGGCCCAAGCTCCTAATGAATTAGCTGCACACACCCCATTGGATTTTCACGAAGTCAAGTCCGTGCGAGAACGCTATGAGGATACCAATAAGTACGACCTGTGCCTTCTCTTCTTTTCATGTGGCGTTGCTAACTAAACCTAACAGATTGTTGGGATCAGTATTCCTCTCGCGGAGACGGGAACTTCAAGAGAGCCCTATTTCCAGTACTCCTGTCACAGAGCGAGGTCACTGACCAACACCGGAACTTACTATGAGATCGAGCCCTTAGATCAGGTGCTGTGGACATAGACATACTATACACCCGTCGTGATCGGCACCTTCAATTCTATCATCGTTCAGTTCGCCATTACGGATATCTTCTTCATTACTATCGCGTGCTCGTCCTCACATCCTACTTTATTTGGCATGTTCGCATCCTTTCATCTATAAGCATCCTTGGGCACATTGGTTTTACACCACCATCACAAACTGTACTATGCATCGCAATCAAACCGCAGCCTGCAAAAGGTGGAGCAATTCATATCCGTTATGTGTGGGCAATGAACGGAATCACACCGACAATCTACGGAAGTATCCGGAAGTGATGATAATAGATCTTGCTTTGTATCTGCGAAGGTGGAGGAAGTCCTACCCGTTATGTGTAGGCAATTAAGAGGTCGTAATGGCAATCTATGCAACCATCCGTAACAAGTCTACTCCTGTATCTGCGCAGACACACCCTCTAGATGCAGGGAGACTTTCGTTTGGAGCATATCCGTTATCTCCCCATCCAGTAGTTCGCCAAGTCCCATTCCATCTCGTACATATCGCCAGTCGTCTGATTCCGGTACGTAATCATAGCGCTTGGGACCACTAAAAATTCGCGTTTCATGAGTGGACGTTCATCGGCGAAATCAGGCATGCGAAGCAAAAAAAGAAGTACATCAGTGTGAAACACCATCAATCAGGCGGACAAATTCGACCGACCTGAGTGGGGAAGACAGCCATATTTGCTTGTTCGGCGGCTGCTTATTGATCACGTATGTCCCATGGGTGCCTAAGTTGAGCGTCAGGACGCCGCTCTGCGGAAGAAGCGAAATAGTGAGTCAAGGGCACGACTACGGAGCCAAAATTCTAGTATTTTCGAGCATACTTACATGATAGTCTACTTCATACGCGCCATTTCCTACTGTGTCCAGCAAATCCTCGAGCCGTTCGAGTAAAGTTGTCATGGTCGCGTCGGCAAGTGTGTGATACCGCCCTATAGATAGATCACTGCATGCAGTATTGGAAAACAATTGGCCATCTTGAGTAGGATGGAGAAAGTAGGAGCGGACCTGACATTGACCATGGGGGCAGGTGTGCTCAATGTCCGTCTGCACACGTAAAGGCGTGTCGCTAGCGGAGCCCGCGTTGTCAGTGTGACATGTCTTATTAGCGATGACATTCTATTTGCAGCTGCATTCTGCCAATGCAAGCTCGTGCTTTTTGGAATGCGTTGAAGTAGGTTGCGAGGAAGCATCATGAAGCAGCACGGACTAGCCGTGAGAACGACTTCGAATAAGAAACCTCGAGGTTGGATCACGAGACAACCACGAGCAGCTGGTATGAGACAAGGAGTAACAAATGAAATGTTCAAACTTCTCGAAACGTCGACAACGCTCTCGAAATTCACGCAGGGTTGAAAATTAGAAGGGTCATTTTAAACTCATTTCATTCGCTATGGAAGAAAAAATATTCTCGAGGGCTGTATTATGCATGTTGCATTATTAAAATGCGGGGAAGTACATCAAGCAGTGGACCCCTTGCCTCCTCCTTCTCGTGACGTCCACTCTAGCCACGACCCTTCATAATTAAGAATGCTAGAGAAACATGGGTGCACGTTTTATCAAAGCACAGTAGAGATGGCCAGCCTGCGATCACTTACTTCTCGTATCCATTCCTCCGTGCAATATCGCATGCACTAGCACTCCTCATTCCACTACGGCAGTAGAACACGACTTCTTGTTGCTTTCCTGGCTTCTCGAAACCGTGCTGCGCCTTGAAGGCTTGGGGCGCAAGGTGGAACGAGTTGGCAAGTACCGAGAGTGGCAGATTCACAGAGGATGGAATAGAGCCCTGCATAACCTCGTCGGGCTCACGCACGTCAATCAGGTATGCGTCCTATGAAAGACAGGGTGGAAAAGTGGGTAGGTACAGGCACAACATGAGAGCGCGACGTACTGCACTGGGACTGAGGGTCTTGGGTTTTACTTGCTCGTATGTGAGCACAGGCCCTTGCCAATCCTTTTGGAGCTTGTCCTTGGCCTTGCGAGCAGCTTTCAGAGCGTCATCAGCTTTGCTCGACTCGTACCGTGCGAAAACCTGATAGGTTGGTCTCGCGGCTTGACGCGCGAGTAGCCTAGGGCGTGCTGAACAGCGGGTGGTGTTTAAAAGTGCAGTTCGCAGCATCCTTGATTTCCTATAGGGTGCAGGTAATATCAATAAGCTGTTAAAACATAATGTCTATCATCCACGAACCTCCGTAAGCTATTGCGTGATCCGAATCGTATTAGCCAACTTTTCACGTGATCGATCCGCTCTTTTTGCTATTGGTTGTCGCAGAAATGCCGCAGTCTTTCCGTTCTCTTACCCGCCAGCACTTTATCCTTCATACCTTCATCTTCCATCTTGCCTTCATCACTCATACCCATATGTACATCGTGGGCTTCAGAATTTCACCTCGGTGCTACAAACATCTTATTTTAGCGGTTTTGGACGTCTTTCAGTTCTTAGGAGCGGGCTAGCGAACGGAACTCAAAGTAACCACCAGCATTGTGTTTTTTTTCTCCTTGACACCTCGCAGTACAGGTGGGAGTGTTATCCTCAACAAACTTGTACTGCGACGTGCCATTGCCTCACGACTCATTCTATCGGTCATCTCGCGGGCTCCATGTTTTCTGGGACCTGTCATCTTTGCCAATTGCATTCCTCGTCCCCACATCTGTGTGGTCTAGGTTACCCGCGAAAGGATTTACATGCACGTTGCCATATCTTTTGATATTCCTCTCGAGGTCCTGCCAGGGTCTTGCTCACTTCCTCATCGTACCAAGTTTTTCAAATACTGTGAGAATGTGTTTCCATTCCCAGCGTTCAGTTGCTCATCATTGGTAGCCCTTTGTAGTCATGGACAACGTCAACCGTGGACAACGCCAATTGGGTCTTTATGTCCTCCGCATATCCCGATGAGCATGGCTGTACGGCCGCAATTGTACCGATCCGGTGAACCATGCACAGTCCAGTTCATGCCAGCTCACCCATTTCCCCGAGTACGTTCCATGCGGTAATATAAATTGGCCGTGACATGCGAGCGTTATTCTCCGAATCTGGTGGACGCGGCGCAGTCATCGATTGATATCATATATTATCTGTCCAACCGCTGCTGGCAAATGGTGATTTGCCGTAGTTTCGATAACGGTTCTGTGACGGCCTCTCCCAGGGAATTTCGTTTGAATGGCTGATTCAGCTATGGCATGTTGCAAGAAAGGTCGAATCTCAATAACTTCAGTGACAGAAACTTCACAGGATAACTCGCTATTCAACGCTCAGCTTCCGGCATT
Source organism: Suillus subalutaceus (assembly GCF_016647625.1). Lineage (NCBI taxonomy): Eukaryota > Fungi > Basidiomycota > Agaricomycetes > Boletales > Suillaceae > Suillus > Suillus subalutaceus. The sequence goes on from NW_024540344.1 coordinate 146,607, forward strand.
CATGAAATTTTGTGACTAATGTTGGGTTGCCCTGAAACAATCTTAGGATTGCCTGATATAACCAAATCTCGGCAATATGCGAGGACTTGTCCCACTTTTAAAGCCTTGCGATACGTCTTTGCTTCCCATCTTCTGTGTACGGTCACCTTGAGCTCTTGAATTCACCATGGATATGAACTCTACTGCTACTACTACTACGGCGACGACTATGATGATGACGCCCTGGTTGCATTTCAGTGGCGGAGACTACTTGATTTTTAAGACTTGGATGCCTGAGTCGAAAGGTGCAATCGCCGGCGCTTGCATTGGGCTGGTCGCATTCTGTATTCTTGAACGTTGGATTGCGGCGTTCCGGCGTCAAATGGAGATTCAATGGGGGTCAAGGTTAGCTCTGCTTAAACACACGGCGTGATTGATGCTGATTCGCTTTGGTTAGAGCGCTTGCGCTAATCTTGCGAAAGCAGTGTAATTCAAATGATGTCGACGATAAACCCAAAGACCCCTCTGATAAGATAGATGTAATTGAAGAAGGATGTTCCTCTCTTCCAGCCACCCCAGTGACAGTCCGCAGTCGCCCGAGGCTTGTGCCTCCCTTCATTCCCATGCATGATATCATACGGGGGGTATTCCAAGCTGTTCAATCACTGTTTTCGTACACCCTGATGCTGGCCGTCATGTAAGTCCTGCAACGCATCCTAAGGAGTTAAACTTAGCCAAAATAGGACGTTCAATGCCTCGTATATCATATCCATCGTTTTGGGTCTTGCCATAGGCGAAGTTTTGTTCGGGCGAATTGGTCGGGTTTAATTCTATCTGACACACAGTCTGTTTTTGATTACTTTGTTGCTGGGTCCTTGCTATCAGTCGCTTTCGTGTGGGTAGCTTCATGGTTGCCAATTATGTATTAATTTTTGTACACTTCTCATTCTTGTAATCTGACAGTCGACTATGCAACCCATAAGTACTCTTACAGTGGGAACCTGATTCATGTTCCAGGGCAGCTCATGATCCCATGTGATCATGCGATTTGTCGCATCGGACAGTCGGACTTCCAGTGGGATGGTATGATTTAAATGTGATTCAGCCACCATCATGTCATGGGTTGCATCCCTGAGGCTACCGGTTTGGCTCTGTTCACATATTTTCTGAATCCAGCTTCGTCTATCGCAAATACAGGTCAGACAAACAATGGTTGGGCTGGGACCGAGCATTGGCTCGGTTCGAACGTTGGCTCGATAGGCGTTTATGATTATTGAAGCTGGTAGTGGCTCGTGTACGGATATTGAAATATATAGTAAAGAACGAGAACGACATTATGATGTGATTGTATTAAATCCTGGGGGCGAAGGTTGGGCGAAATTTTGTGAGCGAGCGAGGGTATTGTGAAACGAGCGAGCGGACCGTATGATGAAGAAAACTACAGGAAGTTCATGAGCTGGACGTGTGTACCGGTCCCCTCCGGTCGTTCAGGAACATGGTGCCTTTCACCTGAAGGGCCCAAGAACCGGTTTGCAAACAAGAGCAAAGAAGTGTGAAAAACTTTTTCGTGAGGCTTAAATACGACGGAGCAGACTGAGTAGACTGGAAGCAGGCCTTGAATTTTTTTCTCGCGAGTCTGGTTTATCTGATTGTCGTCAGAATGATCCTCCCTTCTATTGCTGTCGCTGTTGTCCTTTCCGCAGCTGTACAAGCCCACTTCCAGATGCAATATCCTATTCCACGAGGTCCTTTCGTCGAAGACTCTGAACCAACGTTCTGCGGTGAGCGTAGAATAGTCTAGGCGTCTGTGTACATGTCCTCATCTGATCTTACGTAGACGGTTATACCAACGCTGTGAATAACCGTACCATATTCCCCCTTAGTAACGGGATCATCAATATGAACAGCGAACATCCGTTGTGGACAGGTGGGCCAAAGGGGGCTGCTCTTTTTTTGCGCAGAAGCTGATGGTTTCAAAATGCAGCGGAGGTTATTGTCTCGACATATCAAAACCCGGATAACTTTAGCGATTTTAATTCTAGCTCTGGTTATCAGACTGTAGTTCCATTCTTCCAGCAAAGCGGGGAGGGGCTGTACTGTTTCCCTATCGACCTCGCAGCTGCAGCAGTGAATGTGTCCGGAATTGAAGACGGCGCGAACGTTACTATTCAGGTTCTCTTTAATGGCGGAGACGGTAATCTCTACCAGGTAGGCAGTCTTTTTCTAACTCTTTTTTTTATGACTATGATTATTGAAATGAACATTGTGACAGTGTGCGGACTTGACTTTATCTGCCAACATGACGGCTCCGCCGGCTAACGCCTCGTCTGGTTGCACGAACGTATCTGCTACTACCAGTAGCAGTGCTGGTAAAGGGGCAGTAGAAATTGGATCGGGAATTATCGCTGCAGGAGTACTTAGCATGGCGATGATGCTACTTTCCGCTCTTTGAAAGGGTAGCAAACGGCATTTTCTCGAGGCAATAGCAGTGTACTTCAGTACTACTTTTATCAAATTTATGTACCGTCAAATTAACTTGTCCACTCAATGGCCCACTTAATTTCAATTGAATTGACTCATGCCAAGGCATGATTGTGGCCAGAACCTGTTGTGCTTATGTAATATAATTCGGATGACTAAGCTATGTCCACTGAAAGATGTGTTTTGAGCGGGACTCCAGCAAACCTGGACCAGCAACTTCCCTCTTGCTTCTTACCACAACATCATGTCCGGTCTAGATGATGACTACGACATACAGGATCCAATTCAACAGGAAAACGAAGAGGAGGACAATGAGCAGCAGTCACAACCAAGGGCGAGTGAGAAGCCTCGAGGATCCATTTATGACGCATTAGATGGTGAAGACGAAGAAGAGGAAGACGAGGATGAGGAGGATGAGGAAGACGAGGAACCTGGAAGGGACCGTGGGCGAAAGCGCGCAAAGGTCTGTGCCCTTGCTGACCTGCACCGCTGTGTGTATTAATCTACTGTAGCACCGGCACAGACGCAATGCTGTGAATCGTTTCCTTGATGTCGAGGCCGAAGTCGATACCGAGGAGGAGGAAGAGGAGGAGGAAGATGAGGCAGGGGGAGGTATGTTTCATTTTACTAGCTCGTTCATCTCCAATACTCACAAACATTTCATCGTTCTAGATGAGTTTATTGCTGATATTGGGCCAGAGGGTGATGAAGACGATGCGAATAGACGCGCAGCGGTCAATGCGCGGCTGGATAGGCGAGAAAGGGAGTTGAATGATCAGGATTTGGCCAAAATTGCCCAGAATCTTCACGAGCGTTATGGTCGGGCAGCAGTGCGGTACACGGGAGACATGAATGAAGTACCACAGCGCCTGCTTATGCCATCCGTGCATGACGCAAGCTTATGGCAAGTTCGAGTCAAGGTGAGTTTTTCAAAGATTCTTCCCGATCGCTGAAGCTTGAATTATGTGGCAGCCCGGTCGCGAACGCGATATCGTCTTCAGTCTCATGAGGAAAGCAATCGATCTCGAGTACACCGCTCAGCCTCTCTCGATCCTATCTGCATTCCAACGCGACTCGCTTCCCGGTATGGTATACGTCGAAGCGCGGAGTGCCCAGCAGGTCAACCAGGCTTGCAAGGGTCTTGTCGGCGTGTACCCGAGCCGTGGCATTGTACTGGTTCCCATCGAGGAAATGGCTAGCTTACTGCAAATAAAGAAGCAGGACCTTACTGTGACACCCGGAAGCTGGGTGCGCATCAAGCGTGGCAAGTATCAAGGTGATCTTGCACAGGTCATGGACATCACAGAGAACGGCGAGGACGTTGGACTCAAATTCATTCCGCGTATCGACCTGAACCCACGGGATGATGCCAACGTTGATGGTCGGAAGCGCAAGAAGGCTGGTACTGGGTTGACGACGATGCGACCGCCACAGCGGTTCTTCAACTACGAGGAGGTCGTCAAGGTTCATGGGCGCAAGCAGGTCTCAAAGCGGAACCAGGTTTACGTCTTCCAGAATGACACATACAAAGACGGGTTCATCGAAAAGGACTTCAAGCTTAATGCTCTGCAGCTAGACAACGTCAACCCGACACTGGACGAGATTACGAAGTTTAGCCGAGGGCAGGATGGTGCCGACAATGAAAATCCGGTGGATCTGTCGATCATTGCGGAAGCGTCGCGGAAAGCTGCCATTGCTGTGCTGCAGCCCGGTGATCACGTCGAGGTATTCGAGGGCGAGCAGTCTGGTGTCTACGGTGTTGTCGATTCGATCAATCAAGATGTCGTGACCGTTACAGCTATTGGCGTTGATATCGATGGTCAGAAGGTGGATGTTCCTGCGCGCAGCGTGCGGAAACGCTTCAAACCAGGTGACCATGTCAAGGTAATGACTGGTCAGAATGCAGACGAGACGGGTCTTGTCATCTCAGTAACAGACAATGTTGTGACTTTCCTATCAGATATGTCGATGCAGGAGGTGAGCGGAGCTTCGTTAACTGTTATTTGATTTATATCAATATGTTCGCAGGTTTCTGTGTTCTCCAAAGATCTGCGTGAGGCCGCCGAAGTCGGTTCTGGAACCAACGTTGTTGGCAATTATGAATTGCACGACTTGGTCCAGCTTGAGTAAGCCGATCACCTGGCATCTCCGCATGTATTTATCTGATTGTTGGTGTACAGCTTGCAGACTGTCGGTGTCATTTTCAAAACCGAGCGAGACTCTTTCCGTGTCCTTGACCAGAATGGTCAAGTAAGATTGGTGCAACCTCACCAAATCTCGATGCGGCGGAATTCTGACCGTGCAATTGCTACGGACTCTGAAGGTCACGAGCTCCGTGTACAAGACAACGTAAAGGAAATTGAAGGAGAGGTCAGTCCTTTGTTATAGCCTCTAATAATCCCGCAGTTTAAACGCTTTTGCAGGTTCGTAAAGGCCGAGTGTTACACATTCACCAGTCATTCTTTGCCTTCCTACATAACAGGGACATCCTCGAAAATGGTGGTGTATTCGTAACCCGGTGCCGCTCCCTAGCATCGCTTGCTCCAAAGGGCAACCTCGTTAAGCCAGGAATGGACTTAGGCAAGATGAATCCCACTGCTGCTGGCGGCGCTCAAGGTGGCATGGTTGGCTCTGGTGCAATGGGGCGCGGACCACGAGATCGTGACATTGGTGCAGTCATAACGGTCGTCAAAGGCAATCACAAGGGGTACAACGGTATCATCAAAGACATCAATGGTACCCTGGCGCGCGTTGAGCTAAATACTGGCAATAAAGTTATTACCATTGAAAAGCAAAAGCTATATCGGAGACTGTGAGACATTTGCTGTTGGTGTTGATGTTTTCCCCGCTTACCTTTAATCATAGTCCGGATGGCAAACTGCAGCCACTTAATACACCCTACCATCAACAAGGCCAACAACGAAACATGGGTCCCCCAGCCGGAGTCCCCAGTCGGACTCCGAATCCATATACTGCTAGCCGTACCCCTGGTTGGGGTGGCGGTCGGACTCCGAACCTTGCCAGTGGGGATGGCAAGACACCTGCATGGAACGCTTCATCACGAACGCCAAATCCATACACTGCTGCTGATGGTGGCAAAACCCCCGCATGGAATGCCTCGTCACGGACGCCAAATCCGTATGCTGGTGGTGATGGTGGTAAGACTCCCGCGTGGAATGCGTCGTCGCGGACACCAAATCCCTATAGTGAGCCATCGTGGGGATCAGGCGGCTGGGGTAGTGCATCGCCTGCACGTCCAGCGGACTCGAGCTGGTCGTCTTGGGTGAGTTCCTTTTGAGTTTCATCTGATTAGGGACTCATGAGCAATCAGAACGCACCAACGCCAGCTGCTGCGGCAACTCCTGGGTTCTTATCTGCACCGACCCCTGCTGCATATACAGGCGCACCTACACCGGCAGGCATTATGAATGACCCTGGTTCAATGTCTGCACCTACACCAGGTGTTTCGGGTAACGAAGATGACCATGACTCAGACTTCGGTACGCACGATCAAAACAATTGAATGCCTTCTATTTACACAAGGAACAGGTTTGGTGCTACGTGACCCTTTGATCGCGAACAAGAAGGTGGTGGTGGAAATTCGAGGCTCGGCAGATGCAGGATGGCTCGACGGCGATTTGGAGTTCAAGAAGGGTTATGTCTCCTCAGCCTTCGCTTCCTTATCTGAGATCACAGCACTGTTCCACCCTCTGGATTCGCCAGGGGACCCTCCAGTTCACGTACCTACAATCTATCTTCAGCCTATCCAGCCAGAGGAGGTAGAAGATCATGCTCTCGTTTTGCGCGGAATTCACAAAGGCAAGCATGTTGTCTTAAGAGAGAGTGCAGGACATGGAGTTTGGAAGGTGTCGCAGTTCCAGGACCCGGAGGCATTCACAATTGACGAGGAGAAATTGGTGAAGCTCTACCATGTTTGATTGAGGGTTGGTCTCTCTGTTGTTTTTACTCTAGTTGTTTTGCTGCTACACTAGTTTCATCTTGTATAAATCCCATTTTTATCGCAGACAATAAAAATGAACTGTTATAGATAGACCAAACACGTGTACTCCTGAAGTGGCGTGCGGCAACAGCAGCAGTGCTTGAGATTGATCATTTAAGCTGCTTCTACGGTCTAAGCTCTGGCTCTAGTCACTAGCCATGGAATCCAACCCATCCATTAGCATATCGACAATACGAACTTTGCACGCTCCCCAAGAAGTATCGGAGAATATCCTACTAGTAGTACAATCCCAGCCGTCATCACCAAGGTCAAGCGCCCTAGCGACTTCCCCAAACAGCCCTTCTGAGTCGGTATCCTCATTACCTTCTGTCAGCTCCTCATTCTTCTTCTCTTCTGCAGCTGCCAGTCCACCGCGTTCGCAGCCTCAGTCTAATCACTATTCACGGGATTCTAGTACACAGGGGCTTATCATACCGTCTCTGACCCTACCAGCTCCGTTGCGTCGTCCCACTCCTTTTGGAAAAACCCTTGGAGATTTAAAGTTAATAGTCGTAGGGAATGGTGCTGATGACCGTGAGCTGGTATCCCATATACTCTTGGACGACAACGAGGATGTCGTGGATATCAGTGGATGGGAGGATTTCGAATATGGTTCGATTCTAAGAGCATCCACAGACTGGATTGAACATCGAGATGCCCACGGACTTGAGAAGTTTGAGCCTGCGAAGAATGTCGAAATCATATCCCTCGCACGACACGAGTTCGATGACAATGTACGTCATGATATGTGTGGTGACTTGACTCGAGTTAACCTCTCCCCCCAGTCAACGAAATCTTCCATTTTACCAGTCATTCAGTCGCCATTTCACTCAGTATCTGAATTAATTGATCCCCGATGCCAGCCATCTGCTGCTCTGGCTAACTTAATTGCATCACCGTGGTCACCATTGCACACCGCGCTCATTATCCTATCCAACTCAGGTAAATATTAGTTCCATGCATTGTGGTTGCTGCTTCTGATTTTGCATTACACAGGCCCGTCTACTTCGGAGGACGGCCCCATTGACTTACTTACTCCACATATACCTGTCATACTCATGCGGCATGGCCCAGATCATACGCATTTCCCTTCGCGCCCCCACATGTCCTCATTCAGGCCACGTTCAGCAGCTGCTCTTCGGAATGGCCTTTTCCGCTCGCCGGAGACCCTTTCTTCATTACGATACGAAGCAGCAGAGCGCTTCCTTCGCTGGCGTGAAGTCGAGTGCGCCGTAGAAGGAATAAACGCCTCCCATCGAGAAACCATTTCCTTGTCCTCCAATGAACCTTTATGGAACAAAGCGAAATGGGAAGCAGAATGGGAATCTCGATTGTCCCAGGATGTTGCTATCTCTTGCGAGCGCGAAGACCCCGTGAGGGTTCCAGCGCAGCAGTGCTTTGATCCACTACACTTATCATCACTACTTTCGTTCTCTTTGTGCCTCCTTGATCCTGCGACGAGATTGCTCAGTAGGAGCGTTTCTACGTTTGTCGATAAGTTGGCAGACAGCCAAGTCAGGATAGCAATGCTGGGCAGTTTGTGTTTGGGAATTGGGATCGGGATGATGATACGATGAGGCACGGCATTTCAGAAGGAAGTTTGTCATGAGGAGCGTGCGTTCACCTGATTCTCGTATACATATTTGCGTTAATTCTGTAATATCCGTTTCATTTCATCATTACTTACTTACTGCGCACCTATTAGTGGTAATCGGAGTGCACGATTCAGAGACAATTCAGCGCGCGATTCAGAGGGGTTCAGCGATTCAGTGCGCGATTCGGAGACAACTCAAAATTTTCGAACTGCGTGAAAATTGCTAGGCACTGAGGCATTCGAGAACAGATCTGTGTTTAGGGGTAATATTCATTCTAGACCGCAAGATTAGATTTGCGTACATATTCATGGTTCTGTATTCTCCCGCAATAGTCAGAACTCCAATGAACGGACCACGTTGCGGCACACATCAAAATACGAGTTCAAGGACGTAAGCGATCACCCACGTGTCATCCCGCCGACCTTGCTTGACACCAAGGTGAGCGATAAAGGGTCTGCCTTGTCTTCATGGCATGTGGTGACAGTGACCATGGTTGCGGCACGGGTGCGACGCTGAAGTCCATGATGTAAAGCTGGAGCCTATTTATGTTACGACGAATGTAACCAAATGCGAGTAGATACACTTGATGTGGGAAATCTACAACGATCAAGTCGGCCAGGCAGAGACGTCAAGACTGCACCAACTGCTGCAAGTAGACATTGATTGGCGCATAAATTCGCAGGAGGGCTGTCGCGGGTGCTTATTTTACTGACTGGAAAAAATCGTGCAGATAGGCCTCGGCAAGAAATAGGGTTGCTTTGTGTGCCTCGGGTATTGCGGATTGTACCAATACGATGGCCTGCATGATTGGCGAACTGAAGCACGGCGGATTACCGATATGATCACGGTAGCATGCCGCCGCATTTGCCACACGCGCAAAAGTGTAGATCGTTAAACCATGAGCAAAACCAAATGGTGTAGCAATTTCCCGTTTCCGGGAGCCGCGGCAAAGAGCTTACTACCGTAAAGCCATTGTAGATCATAAGCACAGAAATCCTGTATATGCAGGATTACCCATGCAAACGATAGATCTTGGAGAGGTGCCATTGATTAGTACCATCGGGATCATGGTCGATATCACACTGTGCACACATGTGAGCACTAACCACCAAGAATGTACGTCCAAGAATTGCCGCCGGCCTATGATACCGAATGACTGCACCAGGTAACTATCTACCGCGCAAAATTTGGGGCCCGCTTACAGGGAAGTGCGTAGGTTGGACAAACGTGGTGATTGAGTACCTTCCAGCACGTGAGAAATTAGAATGCCTCAGCAAAAAATGGATAATGTAGAACGAGGATATCTTGCCCGTCGCCGCGTTTCTGGCGCAGCGTGTCGGCCCTGATGGGTTTTATCGAGGAAAACGTCAAACAGCACGAAATTGCCGCGCCCTGATCGCCTTCCTCTGTGACGGTCGGTGTGCCTTATGTACAAGTCGGTCAAAACTAGGTAGAGGAATAGATAAGGCAGGTATGGCCAAGCAATCGTCTGTTCTGAATGCACGAGGCCCTGTTGGTAAAATTCCGAGTCAAGGAGGTAAGTAAGTACCGCCGCAGTACAGTCTGCAGCGGCACCGCGGTACTTAGAAGTCTCGGTCATTTGCCGCTCTCCCGGACCACCCTCCGAACCTAACAGACATAAACAACGTCGGTGAGCTGGCTTGGTCAGAGATTTATAAGATTTATAATTGGGATTCTCAGACTCTAAGCGACCAAACTCCGCGGTGCGATTCTACTATCTGCAGCACAAGTGCACTCAGTGCACTTTTCTGTTAAAACCAGTGTCAAGCGACTCAGCTCTCCTTTTTAAGGGAGTATGTCATGGATCACCTTATCGTCCCTCACTCATTCCCGGCAGAATGCGAATTTTTTTTCCATATCGAAGCGATCTGGAAGTAATTCTTGCTTCATGTATGAGAATCACATGCCCGAGCACTGCCCGAGAAGTCATTCTTTGGCTTGCGCAGCCCTGCGGCATGGCTCGGATATTCAGAGGGACCCGTCCTCGGCTACGGATTCAAATTCGATTCGTGCACGGACATGCGATAGTGTCATCATAACTTGTCATAGACTGTCATAGAGCAGGACATATTTGCCTAGAGACGGGCCGTTATTGGTGCAGTGAAGCGTTCCTATTTCGTGAGTCAAATGATGACATACTATGCCTATACGAGCCTTGTCTCGGCCTCATTCGATCTTATCTTGACCAAATCAGCTAGTCCTGCTTAGTGGACTGACATAGCGCAGTCGCGCCCCAGGCTGCTTACCGAGTGGCAGTGCCAAGTACAGTCTTACTTATATTACTGTATCGAACCGAACAGCATCTTCCTCATGTTAGCGCGTCTGCTAGAGTTATCAGGTTAACCTTCTTCGCCGCAGCCATGAAGTGGTTTCGCCGAAAGAACGAGCAATCATTGGGAGGTTGTAGGTTGCGAGTGTATCGATCCTGTGCCGATGATCGATGAAGACGATGGTGCGTTGGTCTGGTCCTGGGCCTGTGAATCATTTCCTATCAAGCCATTCCCCATCCCTAGAACTTGATATCCTGCGGGTCAGAGATACGGCCACGTGTGGGACATACATATTTGACCTCGGGAAGCGTTCGCCCCAAGGCTCCGATTATTGCAGAGCGGTGCTTTTTGCCAGACAACAGTTGCTCCAGGAGATTGTGAAGAACAGTTACAACATTTTACTTTTGGAAAGGTGAGTAATTTGATGTAGATTGCAATAGGAAGTTGCCTGATAACGCACATCTTGACAGCTGGACACTAATCCTTTATCGCAAAGGAAAGTCGCATCGTATAGAAGTGCAATATGCGGGGCGACCGGCACACGTGTCAGGTAAAGCGCCACCGTTTCGCCCTCCACCGTTCATGGCCGTCTTGGAGTCGCAGCATCTTTTTTCGTAATTCGTTCACCACAATTGTATTTGAAGCCGAGAGTCCAGGCCATCATATCCCATCGTGTATTTTATTTCTGCCTCATGCTGTCCTACCACATACATCCTAATTCGTACATCCTTGCTCTACACGCCTGTCGGTCGCAAGGAACATGACGCACCATATCCAGAAATGAAGGCCTTCGCAAGATGTGACGATCCCAAGGACTAAGGGGTATCAGCGATTCATCGTGTAAAGTTACCTCAAGGAATTTGCAAATGTCAACTCTTAATTCTGGTGGCCCCTCGTGGTAGGGTTCTCGCCATCAGTGGGACACCTCGGAAAGCAGAAAGGTCCTAATAGGCCATAATTCAGTCCCGCACATATATAAATCCAACAGCATCACATAATGGCGCCGTAATCATCACTATTCTTAAAACTGCTCTCCTACCTCTCCTACTCATGGCCCTCAAGGACGTCTTTTCTCCAACTATCATGGTTCAAGTCTGCAATCGCGCCTTCACCAACTTCTGTCATAATCATCTTGGTATACAGATACATCAAGTCCACAAAAGTCATATACTGGAGACTGAACGCGTCGAGAGCTCGTCTGGGCCGGCGCGTACACACGCATGTTTAGCGGATTTGAGACCAACAACTGTTGGTCCTAGAGTGGAGCACAAGGACGAGTTCACCTGCAAAGGGGGTGTCGATGCTGGAAGACTTGTCAATCTAGCTCGAAAGGGCTTGTATTCGACAGCAAGGGAGATGGGCGGTAATGTTCTCCTCGAGGAAAAGTCAGCACATCCTGCATCTTTGTCCCATTCGCTGCTAACCCACGTCATTAGATGGGACTGCGAGATCCGGCAATCCTAGATACCAGCGCCGCGACAAATTCAAAGTCATAGTGAGTGTCCCGTTCCGTGTTAATTAGTACCAAGATCGAATCCTCCCATAGATTCATTATTCGGCGACGGTAGCTCGATCATGCAGGCCTGATGCACAGAGACCCGTTGAAATTGAAGCAGCTAAAGGTATAAGGGGATTAATGACCGTTATAGATCGTCATCCGGAATTTTGAGAGAAAAAAAAAGTTGTTAATCCACGGACAGCGTGGGTAATTGTTGAGTATCGTATTTTTAGCCGTGGAGGATTCGGCAGATCACTGTATATCTTAGGTCCACATTAATAGCAGGAAAACATGGAAATAGCAAATGGTTATGTAGCACCACATTAGTAGCTCATGTATATGACGCACCAACATAATGACAGATAGTTGATTTCAACGAGAACACATTTCAAGGTCTTCCATATTTGTGGCAAGGATTAAAAAAAAGGGAAGATTTAGTTTTCCGCCTTCTCGATCTTGCTAGATGCCCGACTCGCATATCCGGTCCAAGACTGGCAAACATTAATAACCCGCAAAAATCTCGCGCAGATCATGGCTCACCTCATCATACAATGCTACATTTGGGACACTCAATAACTTCAGTCCTAACCAGAGGACTCCCGCAGTCATACCACTTCCACAGGATGTGATGATTGGTCGTTTGCCTTGCATGACGGCTTCCGCGTGATCGCCTACGTGGCTCACCAATGCATTCCGTAAATCCGGAAGAGATAGGAAGGTGGTGTATTGTACGGACGAATTAGGGATGTTACGAGTCTGCAGGAATGCAGTGAATGGCAATGAGAACGAATGAGGAATGTGACCAGATGATAAGCCTTGGCCGCGGCTCTGGGTCTGTGCCTAGGAATCTACAAGCGTACGGAACTGTAAAACTCTGCCCGTAAAGTTCGCTATTAGGTTTGCTCACCGACCACGGGAACGAGCGTCAATAACGAGCTCAACGGCTGGGTCCGAGTGAAGATCCGTAAATGAGTTTGACACCATTTGATCGTAGGCTGTTGGAGGCCGCGAGCTTGGACGACATTGGAGGATAGCGAACATGAATCACTCACACCGTATCATTCCCTTATCGAAGACAGGAGTGGGATAAACGGATTTACTGGTACGAGCTGGGGCGTTAGCCTCAATTGGAAAACCCTCTGCCTCCCAACGTGGCAGACCTCCGTCGAGGATACTCGATTTCTCGTGGCCAAACGCTCTAAACATGAAGAGTGCACGTGGTGATGAAAATACTCCATGCGTATCATATCTGCGCAATGATATAGTTCAACGGTTACACTCTGATGGGAGAAGTGTGAAACCGTACAAAATTACATGAGAAGTGGGGTCGATTCCGAAGGCCTCTGTTATGGAAAAAAAGAGCATTAGGAAATGTGATTGCAGCCTGCAAGTCACTAATTGATCATACCGCAGGCATCGGCAAAGTGACGTTCACTCGGAATCATATGTTTGAGGCCAAGTTCATGGGGAGAGGACACCTCATCAAGGTCCAAAAACTGCGCACCAGGGATGCGCTTCTCTTGAAATTCCTCATTGGCCTTCCGCGGGGAATTGGGCATAAACCAGCTAGAGTCCAGGATCGATACATGTTTGGTATCAGTAGAAGGCAGCAACTGCTGCAGCTGCGATGGTGATAACAACAATGGCGTCGACATCGATCTTGAAAAAGCCCTCTTGACCGTCAAGGAAGTTATCGAAAAGCGTTTCCCAGCTACATTCACGCCATTCCGACTCAGCAAGGCCAGCAACATGGCAGTTGAATTTTAAAGAATAATATTTTTTGAATTTGCATTGATTTCACCATTTAAGTCCATATTGGGCGGTATAGCGTTCGGTGCAGTGAACGTCGTGACTGAATCCAACAAAGTACGACATGCCATCCGACCAAAGCACTTGGTTGATCGCAGTACCGCAAGATGGTGACTCCGAGGGTCTCCTACCAGAAATCACAAGCAAGCTACCTCAACTTACGACAGTAGCAGAACTTGGCATTCCCTCATTCAAGGTCCTTCATTTCGTACTCATCGGGCAGGGGCCAAGGCATCTCATGAATCGTCGTGTAGACAGGGACATTAGACTCCCTGATCGCCCTGTCAGAGGAGCTGCCAAAACAAGACGCGTTCTTTACGGCGACTGTCGCAAAGATTGTGGACACACTCCGCAACTTGCTGAATAACGACCCGACCAAGCTTGTCCAACACCTCCTCGTGAATGAGGGCAGCGTCGACGAATATGTACTTCGGGGTTGGAAATGGAACGATAGTCGATATGGGGTACAACGGAGCTTGCGAGAAATGGTCGATGTCCTGAACAAGGTACTAGTGTTTGCCGTGCATCACTCCTGCAGGGGAAGGTTACTCATTTCCGTCCAAGGAAATGGCCTCCATAGATAATGTGATGAAGGCCAAACTAAACAACTACAATATCGTAAAGGGCTCCCTGGTTCAGATGCAGCGCAAGAAAACGTAAGCACGAAACTCAACGCATAGCACAGCGCTAATCACTCCTCAACACAGCGGAAACCTCTCCGTACGATCCCTCGTAGGCCTAGTATCCGAAGAAGACGTCATCCAGGACTCCGAATACCTAGAAACATGCCTAGTTGCTGTACCAAAGTAGGTGACTCCTACATGAACACATGCCGACTCGAGCGATTCAATATCCACCCCAGAATTCTCGTAAAGGAATGGAGCTTGAAGTACGAGCGATTGACTAACATGGTCGTCCCCCGTTCGTCATCGTATGTACCATCCATACCTCTGCGCAAAGGCTCATATACCCCATAAAAGACCTATAGCATCAGATAGCGAATACACCCTCTTCGGCGTAGTCATCTTCAAACGCGTACATGACCAGTTTCTCCAGAAATGTCGTGAAAACAAGTACGTCCAATTCCACCCACCGTACTCACAACATCCAATAATATCCCACCAGGTTCATCGTTCGAGACTTTACCTTCTCAGAAGAACAAATAGCCAAAGAAGGAGACGAGCTCGAATTAGCAGACACAACAGAGAAAGAACTCTGGGTAAGGCTCACCATCGCCACCAACGCAAAAAACCCTCGTTCTCACCGCCTCACAGACAGAGCTTCTACGACTATCTCGGACCAATTTCTCTGAGTCTTTCCAGATCCTCGTGCATCTCAAGATCCTTCGGCTATTTGTCGAGAGCGTGCTTCGGTACGGTCTACCCGCGAATTACGTTGGTTTCGCTATCAGGGTGCGTTACGTTACGTTTAATTTTACTCTTCACCGCATCTCGCATCCACTTACAGCCCGAGCCGAAGTCCACCAAGAAGACCTTCTCAGTACTCACCAACCACTTCAGCTACCTCAGCCCCCGCTCCTCGGGCCGTGCCCAGAAACAAAACGCAGCTGACGAGTTCGCAGGAGAGTACCAATCTTTAATGGAACAAGAATTCTTTGATTTCGTCTTGTACGAGGTACCATGGATCGTGCTCTAGGGATCAAGTTAAATAGTTCTATTAGTGGAAGGATAACAATATGACCAGCCCCACTACTGTAGAAATATCATTCGATGTAATGTACAAAAGAATATGGAGTGAGCGAGCAGGTTGAACCACGTATAGGACAGAGCAACGGAACCGATAAACAACTAGATCGAGCGCTAGTGTTGATTGTAGACAAGGAAGTAAAAAAAAACATCAATGTGGGTTCGGATGCGTGATATCAGTCATGATGAGTGCGAGATGTGAAGGGAACGTAGAGAAGATCTCCTGGTACATTTTGAATAGATCCTGTGCTGGATAGTCCCTAGGCAGAGCAGACTGAGACTGATCGCGTGCGAGCGAGAGCAGAAGAACAAAAAAAAAGAAGAAAACGATACAGATGCAGTTACAACCCGAGGTTCGACATCACCCTCGAAACCTCATCAACAACATCAGCATCGCTCCTCATCGCAGCTCGCTGCGACGAGGAGCCAATGACAGCTGATGACCGCGGACCATACACGCTCGGGAACGACGGCGCCGTAGCACTCGTCGGACTCGAATCTCCACCCGCTGTCGACGTCGTAGGCGACTCAGGCTGCGGTAGCCTATTGCTCGCCTCTGTGATACGAGAGAGCGAATACGTGAGGTCGAGCGACTGCGCCCGGTTCTGCAATGATCGGGGCTTGCTGATCTGTTCCTTAATTTTTGACTCGAGCAGCGAGTCTGACCCGCGCTTGAGCGCGTCTTCGGTATTTCGTGGTCGTGTAGCCATCCCCGTGCCCTGAGTCTGTGTCATTAAGGGTTTGGGATCGGAGATAGGCGACTTACGATCGGGGGGTAGCGGTGTCCAGTAATCGAGGCCCGTTCCTGGCGGACCATATGCTGATTGAGAGTCCTCATGCTCCTCCAGGTCGTATATGTATGCAGGAGCATTAAACAATGCTTTTACGTCTGGCGATGAGTTTGCCATCCTCAACCTCCGATCGCCCAGTATCTCCGAACGGGTAAGTTCAACCGATTCTATAAAATCAAAATCGTTAGCACCTACGTAAAAAAACACCAAAGACACACACCATGCCTCCTCGCAGTCGACAACACCTTACTATCAAAGTGCGGGAACGCCTCCGCGAACGAATCACCTCGTTTATGCGTATGTGCCGTGGGCGACGGGTACACATGGACATTATGGTTCAGCAAGAACTGCTCCAACAACTCCCTTGCCGCGAGCAAGAAATCTGAATTGCTCCTCTGGCAATGGAACTTGAACGAGTACTCGCCCACGTCTCCGACCGCGACTGACGACGCAGAGGCGCCATTGGTGGGGCTCGACGTAGATGCTTTGACGTTCGGGGTGATGATCACTTGGAATTCGCGCTTGATGCGCTCCACGAAGGTTATGAAGTCGGCGGATGCACAGACTTTGGGTAGATCAGCGCTGGGTGGGACCGCCATGTCTGCTTCGAAGGGGACGTGTTCCTGCTCTGACGTCAGAACCAAACTCGACATAGCAAAGAATACGTACCAGCAACATCGCAGCAGCGATCTGCACCTGACTCTCGGGGCCAAAAATCGTTACTACATCCGAAGAGGTCTCCTTGTCAGGGAATCGTACGCGCGAGTTGGTCTTGGTCTCGATATCGTGTATGAATATTGCCTTCTCGCCAAGCAGCACGCGGTGGTATCGCCGGGGAATTGATAGCGTCTCGTTCACATAGTCCTTGTCCTGCGCCTCGTCAGCACCCACCTCCCAGATGCCAAGAGTAAAGGGATGGAAATAGATAAAGGGAAAGAGGGGACAAACGGGTGATGGGTAAAGCCGGACGCACCTTCGGATTCACGATCTCCATCACCGACTGCTTCAGGTTCTCCAGATTGGTCGCATTCTTCGAGGGCGTCCTCGCCACCACATTGTCCTCATTATCATTGTACCCTCCCAGAGCCGCAAACTCCTCTGCGTTGCTAAACTTGACATACACCCCATACTTTTTCATTATCCGCTGGATATTTCGGCCGCCAATCCCGATGATGCGTTTGTGGTACGCCTCAGGTACATGGAAGGATATCTCCGCCGGAAGCTCTTCTTGCAAGAGAGTGAGACCAGTGAGCACGGAAGCGTCGTTGCCAGAAACATCAATAAGGAAGTTGTGATCGTTGAATGTCTCAAATTTGATCTTGACATTCGTCGTCTGCATGATTTTGTTGATCTTGCCGTTCTTCTTCCCTGAGATGAATTCTCGGTGCTCATTGGCTAGCTCGACTTGGAAGCGAATCTCGTGGTGGAATGCCTGGATTGTGTCAGTGCATGCTCAACTTGGCGAGG
Source organism: Suillus subalutaceus (assembly GCF_016647625.1). Classification (NCBI taxonomy): domain Eukaryota; kingdom Fungi; phylum Basidiomycota; class Agaricomycetes; order Boletales; family Suillaceae; genus Suillus; species Suillus subalutaceus. The sequence goes on from NW_024540344.1 coordinate 164,224, forward strand.
GAATAAGGCGCACCTTGACGATGTCCAATTCTAGAATCATATTCACCGCAGCGCGTACCTCGTACTCTAGACCATGCATCTCGAAGCACATGCTCTTGAACACGACTTCTGCACCAGTCGTGAGTGAGATTTGCTTCAGGAGCGTGGTCACTTGGGAAGAGTTGAGGGTTGTAGGCGGGAGGAGGACGTTGAACTGGATGGGTAGGAGCCAGAACGATGCGACGTAGTATTGGCAGGCCTGAAGTCCCAGATGTACTGAATGATATTAAATAAAGAAGAGAAGAAGACGTACGAGTTGCATTATAGACCGAATTGTACGCTGCACATTCACACGGTGGTCCCCGAAGACGGTGATGAGGCTGGCGGAGCTACCTATAGGCGGGAATTGGACAAATGTAGCATTGTCGCTCATGATAGACTTGAGGTCTTCTGCTCGGTCGAGGACCATCCAGTCGAGTTTGCGAGGGACGATGACGGTGTCGCGCGAGATGACGGATTTTCTCTGAGGAGACGTTAGAAAGACGCATAAGGGTTGGCTGACAGACGGACCTTGTTAACGGACAACTGGTACAACATGTCCCTCGCTCTTTGTACTCCAAAGAACTCGCCGGTGATCCATATGATGTTTTGACCCTGGCGCACTCCGGGTGTAGGTGTCGTGTTTGAAATGATATCAGGGCCCACCAATGCCTGCAAGGGGGAAGGGAAGTAAATATTTGTAGCAGTCTCCTCCTGGATGCTCTGGAGGACGTGTCTCTTCCTCCCTGCGACGATCGCATGGAGCTTCTGGTCGATCTCGCACATTTCGGAATGAAGACCGCTCTAAGGGCATTAATACGTCAGCCAAAGATGAAATGAGAAGAAAAGGGGTGTAACGTACGAGTTCGTCTAGCATGACCAATAAACGGACCCTTGCTAATTCCGTAGCGTCGCCCTGACCTGTGATGACGAGTTCGCATACACGTTCTGTTTCGAGACCGCTCCAACCTGCGCTATTTACGCCGTCTGGGGGAGTTCGGCTACTAAGGGCAAGAGGGGAGTTTACTACAGCGATATGAGCGAGAGTAGCGCCTGCGATGTCGTCCAGTTTTCGACGGACGTCGGATTTGAGGGTTGGTTTTGAGGCAGGAGCGTCTAGGATATCAGCGCGGGCGACTTTGATTGCTGTGCGATGCTGTGCAAAAGATGAGATAATTGAAGAGAAAAAGAGAGAGAGACGGACCTGAACTGGACAGTCCTTGAGTAGCATACCACGGGCAGCCATGACCTGCTGGTAAGGACCGGAGATATAAAAGTTGCAACCGCGGTGAGTATGGTCTGGAAGTAGATAGGAAATGTGTAAGTTGTGGATGGACATTGCGTGTATAACGAGTTTGTCGACATCTTCTGGAGGTGCTGGGTCGGGTGGAAGAGAATTTGGGAATTCTGAGTGACTATGGCGTGTGCGACGTGGATGAGTGAAGGAAGTTGAGTAAATGTCCATTGTTGTAGGATAAGAGAGAGAGAGAGGAGTAAGAGGGGTATGTTTCTGAAATTTAATAGGAGGGATGGGGGTATCCCGACGCACGAAAAAGAATTACCAAGTTGGAACTTAAAATTGTGATTTAAACTGGTATCACGCTGTGCGTCGAGAGAAAGAGAAGAGAAAAGAAAGGAAAGAAAGTAAGAAGAGCAAGTCAAGGTGGAGGAGGACGACGACGACGTTGACGACGTTGAAAATGCACCGCTGGGTTTCAATTTTATAAAATTACAAAGAGTCACTGCACAGACCAACGAGCGACCCGACTAGACTAGGTCACTATCGATATCATCAAACAACTTTTCGAAACAACTCTTTCCTATAGTATTGAAATGCTTGTATGGTTCCAATGGTGATAGCTTCTCTCCGCATAAATAACAAAAATGTTGTTTACACTTTATGCATGTCATCTGCGCATCTGGGGTAATAAAGGGGGATTCACAGAAGAACGTTAAATACTCACATGATTACACCCCACACTCTTCTCCACTTGAACCCCGCATCCAGGACATCCCATACTACACCTCGAAATCCACTCACGAGTCAATCGATCCTCCTCGTACTTCAAAACAAGCCTCTCAACATTCCTTCTACCCCACCGTCTCTCGATCTCAAGCCGTCTAACATCCCCCTCTGCCAACCCCACATACTCCATCACAAACGATTCCGTCATTTGCAACGGACAGTCGCTGATCGGCCCGTGCCACGTTCGCCTACAAAACGCACAAAACACAAACCCGCACCTCGGACACGTACGTAACCTCCCCCACCCGCTATCTTCGTCCTCTTCCGGACTCGGTACAGGCGTCTGGCACAGCGCTACAGGACAATGCACCATCCCAGGATCCCGCTCTAACGCCCTCTTGGCTCTGAGCCACTTCCACCTCTTCACCTCTTCCTCGTCAACCACTCTTGCTATGTCCTCCTCGCTAGCCTCGTGTCCCGCTTTTACGCACACAGGATCAGGGCACCCGACACGACCGATATCACCCTCCCTTATACACGACCCCCAGAAATCTGATAGGCACGAACGACAGAATATATGGGTACATGCAAGTCGAACGCAATGCCTTCCTTTGTGTGCAGACAAACATATCGCGCAGGGAAACGACGTTTCACCAAATGCAGCATCTTGGGCGTGGGTGTTGTAGGATTCGAGCAGTGGAAGGAGGGAGGGGTTGATTATCGTGATGTTCCCGGGTTCCAAGAACTCTGCTCCGCTGATGAATGCTACCCAGGCATAGAGAACCCCTGGCGAATCATGCGTCCACATTCCAGCGAGCTGCGTGTACAGGTCACTGCTGGTATACCATCCATGCGTGCACATCAGCGATGTAATACGGGGTGGTGCACGCAACGGGTACTCTGGCGGAAGGTTCAATGCAAGCAAGAAAGGCGGCAGTGCAGTAAGCGGGCTTGTGTGAGAGTGATTTTGAGATGATACGATAGACACACTCCGTGCGGGTGACAATTCTACCGGGATCTCTAGCTTGACCGTACGCCCAAAGGGCCCAGCATCGTTGGATATACACACGTCTGGGTAGATCGACTGCTCGTCCAGCCATTAGCATTTAATCCCGTACTTTAATTTCGAACGCACCTTTAGTACTTCCCACTCCTCCTCCTGCATCATAGCACACTCTTCATTGACAATACACTCCTCATACGGGATACCCTTCGAAGACATCAAAGCAGGAGAAAAAAGAACGCGCAAGTGAACTTTCCACGGGGTGCCCGGTGTAGTGATAAGTCCCGAGTCAGATACTTAGTCCGAGTCACGTGCATCCGCATTGGCCGCATCCGTTTCTCGCCAGACAAATCGTGGCCACTGGTACGTTGAACCAAGGTTCCAGGCCCAATAATAACGTCGGGTCAATGTTCCAAGTCCTCAGGCTATCATCATTTGCATCATGATCCGTAATCATATTCCCAACCTGCTGCAAGCGGCGATCGACCCCTCGTCAACACGCTGCAGTTCATCTTTTCCCGACCCTTCCATCCCAGTCCAACTTGAAATTCTGTTCCGTGCTGCGAATATATTCCTGATCTGAATGACTGTCACTCCCGCGATTCTGCACAGCCAGAGTTCCTCCCACTTTGTATGAGAAACTGACGGACACGATAAACTCCAGCCGTGAAATTGTTGCTGCCGGCACACTGCAAAGCGGAGCGGAGTGGGACCGTCAATTTTTGGGAGCGAAGTTGGAGGCATCAAAATCTCGGCATGTGACCAGTTCGGAGGCTGTGCTGAATTTGATTCGTGGAGTTGCTACACGCACATGCCGGCAGGGTTTTTTTTATAATCAACAACCAACTTCTCTCATTGCTGTGTTCACATTGATAGCGGAATGACATACACAGAACGGCAGGGACTCGGACGCTCGTGATCAGTACATTTGTCTCATGGCCGGTTCAGCCTTACGATCTTCCAGTGGACTCGGAACTGCTGCTGCACGGGTGATGCATTCGTATGTGCGGCAATATATAGTCTGTCGTTCCGGTCACCAACTTCAACTGATCCGAGGCGTTGCCTATTTTGGTCATATGTATGTCCGCTGTCAACATGACGTTTACAAGCATCTTCGAATCCAAGAGTTTTCGTACAAGGTTGTTGATAAGACCAAAATCGTCTGTTAGCGCACATGAACTGGTCACTACGTATACCCTATTTGCAACATACCATTGAATTTGGTCACAACCGACAGACCGACGTGCTCACTGCTACGACCTCCGTGATGTGGAAAGCAAGAGGAGGTAATTATATACCCTGCTGATTAGCGAAGGGCTGTCCAAAACTTAACGATCATTATGATAGACGCTGATTTGGCAGAATAGATGCACACGATGACACAACACTGGGAATAATGCAAAAGATTCAGGCGAAATTCACGACTGAACTAGCATGCTCAGGCTGATCACTTCGTGAACATGTCCACGCATATCCTACCCAGGCGAACCATAAAGACGTGGTCTGTGCTCATAGGTTATTCGTTGAAACCTGGAGTTGGTCCTTGGGTAAGTAGTGTTGAGGTGGGTATCTCCGACGGTAATGCATTCACTGGCAGGCTCGGGTATGAGCGCTAGTCAATTTATCTTGTCTTTACACCTATCCACGTAACCTTCATTGACAGATGCACACAGGAATGAATCTATTGCAGATAGCCATGGCGATGTGGGCCTTATCATTTGAGGTCGCGGTGACTTCGCGCACATATAAAACACGCACAATGTCTTGATTCTTGACATTGCCCTCTGTTCCTTTCTACAGCAATTTAGTGAGTCATTTTCTATGAAATACTGGCGCTACTAAAGGCCGCGGTGCTGGTTTCTAGTACACCGAGGATATTCGTACGCATCGCATCTACCTTGGGTAGCTGAAAAAGAATGCGTTTACACAGCTCTCAGGCATGTAAGTGCAATAAATTGCACGTAGCTTTCTGCTTTCTGACCCATCCCCCCTGCCTACTAGTAACTCTCTTACTATTGGTGCACTCCGTCGACAAAGTCGTTGGACTGGACTTGTCTCAGTGTTTCAGCGACATCACGACGAATGCAAGTCTTACCAATAATTTAGTTGGCCTCCTCGATAGCAACGGTTATCCCGTGTCGAATATTTCCGACGCGGCAGCGATCAGCTACTCGCTGTGCACCTCTGTCTGTGGGAACACGCGGGATTTCCAGTGGCTTGCACTTTCGCAAGATTTCAGTTCGTGGCTACTGCCATATCTTGCATTGATTTCGCAGCTCCCCTTTGGGGCACAGTACAGGTCTGATGATATCATGTCTGCTATTTTGACCGTCGGCTCACCAGTACTTGCTGGTTACTCTCTATTCGTCACCCTCCTCAATTCTCGCTGGATCAATCACCGATTTCGTCAATTGCCGGTGAAATATCCCAATTCACATTTCGCACTCTCCATTGTCAGCAGCCTTCAGCAAGTCCCGCTAGATCTGCATTCCATTGACTTCGCCTCTCTTGTTGTCCTTCCGGAAAACGACTGCTGGTGGAAAATTTTATCTCAGCAGATGAACTACACTCATAAGTGGTCAGCTGCGTCCGCAACCTCCATTGCCTGGGTCATTATCGCCTATATCCTGTCTATAGCCAATTCACCGTCAAATGCTTTTACAAGCACTCAGGCCGACGGTGGAGCCACTGGTTCAATGTGGCTATGGTTGGTTCCAATAGTAGCTGGATGGCTGGTACTATCCCCGAAATGCGATTTCAATCGCTTACAAGCAGCTTATGATCGTGCCGACGAACATGCGCACACGGAATCGACAAATGTTCCTGCTGGAACCTCCACCCAAAGAGCTTTAACCATAACTGCTCAGGATCATGAAGTGATGTCTCCAGACGAACTCCTCACTCCTCCGGTGTTTAATTACTCGCGCTCGTTGCCATGGGCAAACACAGCAGACACAATGTTCCAGGTGTTCGAAGCGGCATCAGAGAAGGTTCGAAACCGTATTCCCGTCAATAAACCCGACGAGGATGGTGTGTGGGCCAGCGATTTAAGATCTGCTATCCACCCCGACAACCGACGTGGGACTCATGAGCAAATCAGAGCGTATTGTGCGATAACTGCGCAGCGCAGCCACTGGGTGCCTGGAGTGTTCACAAGAATGGCTTTCGCGTCATGTGTTTCGCTTGCGTTACAATGGGGAACAGTTGGAGGAGCGATTATAATAGAGTGGTTCACCCCTACGACAGTGCGTTTCCTCTGGTATATGTGATATCATGTTGGCTAAATTCAAGCAGGGCATGGGGTGTCGATCTCTGAGTTACTTTATTTATGGAGCCGTATCGACTATCATTTGGATGATGCTCCTGATCTCCAGTATTCTCGCCCACTATTCTGCAGCTTATTCCAATCGAAAACCATCGTCTGCACGAGAATCACCGCCTCGACAAGAACCACTGTCTGCACGTGTTTCTCTGGCACTCTGGCACTGCCTACGAAGGATGGGCAAACTGCTGGCCATTACAAATTCCGGCTGGGTGATCACGACATGCATTCTCCAGTATTCCGACATCTACGATACATGCTTCTGCAATTCCAGCATGCTTAGTAGGGGGGCTGCTGCATACATCACGATCTTCGAAACCTCAGCCCAAGCTGCATTGGCCAAGAGTGCCTGGTTCGGTGCCCTTTCCCTAGCGTGTGGCTCTGCGTTAGCTTTCTTCGTCATAGTGGGTCTTTTGGTGGATACTATTCCGACAGAACCATCGTTGTAATTCATCCTAAGGTGCTGTCTGACAGCCCCCGTGCAATATACCTTCCGTGCAATATACCTTTGACTTACTTGTTCTGATCTGCGCATAACTCCTGACGACACTCATTAGTTTTTTCTTTCTACAGTATAAATACTTGGTTTCACTCTGTCAATGTTCATGTCATAGATCCTAGTACCTTACCCCCACTCCTTATCTCTTACTGATTATTGTTTGTGTCTCCTCGATACTAACCGTACATAGTTTATGGACAACCCTTAGGAGTTGCACTACCTTGTTTTTGGACTCTCCAATATTTCAAACTATCTACATAGTATTCGGTCCGGATGCATTCTTCCACTGTTTCCTATAGCTATCTTTGTGTCTGCTGCGCTGTTTATGTTTGCAGCAATATTGCTTCCTACCGAAATGTGTTCGCGAATCTGGTGATCTGTACACGCCTGATCTTACAGACTGCGGGGAAGATGAAGATGGCTTTATAAGTCTCATGCACACGGCAGACTCCAAAAGTTTGAATTCAAATTCCGTGTCCAGTTGTAAACATGCATCAAATGATCTATTTATGATCAGTCGTAGATCAAATTAATCCCAATGAAACAAAACAACATAAATGAAAGAACTTCAGCAGTCACTATCGCGGGCAGGCGAAGTCCCTGAGACTTGTCTTCCAAATCTAATGTCACCAGGGGGTGCTGGTAACTCTGGGAGTGATTTATGAGATCTGGTGTTGTCTCCGAGATCATTGGAGGTAGAGGGCGAAATGTTGGGGTCCGGGGTTAGCCCACGTGCAGGAGTATCCACGACAGAGGCAGTAGCTTGGTGGAGCTATGGCCCGGTTAGGTCCTATGAATAATGAGAGTAGTAATTATTATCTGTTTGCGGGCGCCAGAGGATGAGGTTTTAGTAATGCCACTTCACGGCTGCGGCTATTTTCACCTGGCCCTTTGTAACCTAACACTGCATAGTAATCGTAGTGTGTAGTCAAGTGATCAATAGAAGACCTCCAGGTATCCTCATGCGAGAGCTCGCAGTCAAGAGGATCATGATAGTTACAGGAAGGCACTTAACCGTGACTAATCACTCCTTACCTTGATTTGAAACCCCGATCGACTATTGGCCGGGAACTTGCCCCGTGACGTCGACAATACTTATTCTGCAACACCACCCTGGTGGTTCCGAACCACACTACAGCTACCTTGACAAAATTGGAACCATATGGGGATTACTCGTCATCGGAATGAGTGCCTCTCTTTGGATCAGCTCGTCTCTTGGAAAGTACGTCCCTGACCTTTCCCTTCCTAGTATTCCCTAATATATGGTGCGTAGTAGCACCAGTAACGCTGAGTACTAGTACATACAGACAACCATCAAGTATCTTTCGAGAGTCTTCACTGCCGATGCGTACGGTCGGATCCAGCATACAAAGTCTAGGTCGTGGTTCGGGCAAATATTGATACCACTCCACAGCTATGTATAGTATCATGTGGTTCGGGTGACGGGTCTAGTTGAGTTCCTGGCATCTAAGCTACGTGTATCAGAAGCAGATGCTTACCGGTTCCATGGAGGGCCCAGATTTCTTGACACGTACGGTGACCTCTCTATCGGTTTGTACGAGGACTTTCCTGGACCAGATGCCACGAAAGCGCTAGTAGGTCTTGGATCCCGCCCATGCCTTCTGCGCCTACATGCATTCAGCTGTGCTTAACATGTTGACCGTGACTAGGTTTGACACTATTTTAGGCATTGCCTACTATAAGGTATGTCTCCGAACCACTATGTAGCCTAGTGCTGGCGGTTGTGTCAAGTTCGTACGTCTGCAGTTCAGATGCTCTGGATTGTTTATCCGCCAACCTTTAGTTCTGCCTATACCCTCACCCTGAAGTCCGTTGGCAAGCGCAATCCATTCTGATACAAGTACCGAGTACTTTCAAAAAACATTTTTTCTACTGGGATATAAATGCAAGCCGTCTTCCTAATGCTAACTGCCACTGACAGAATCAGAGCTACTGTTTCTCTTGACATCACCTAGCACGAGCCATGCGTTTCTCATTCCTCCTCGCAGTTGTCGCGTCTTTGACAACATCTATGTCTGTCAGCGCATGTGCGACTTTAAACGGGCTATGTGGCTCGAGCAGCCCGGAAAATGACACATGCTGCACAGGCCTTGCATGTACGACGGGTGTGAGTACGAGTCGTTCGCTCTGTATTCAACCCCACGACTCACCTTTGAGCCTTGTACCAATAGGACTTCGGCTCCAACCTGTACTGCCATTAACCCTCTCCAGGTTAGCTTGGCAGACTGAGCATGTCGCAACAGTGAGTCGTGTTTCTTTTGCGTTGTTACAGTGGTTGATCGCACGATATGCAGTTCGTTGCGGAGTTGATCGATATGCTTATTTCTATACATGTTTTCCTGACGCCTCGACAAAACTCCTGAATCAATTACTATAGTGTTTATAAAAGACCTCATCATGTCATTCGACTTGCGTACGTTTTACATAACGTACAAGACAACTGGTGCCTTCAACCAACATCGAAGTAGGTGTACATGACGTTTGAAGATCATTCGGAATGAAGAAGGGGCTAGTGTGAATGGCACTCGAACTGCACCAAATATTCTGATGGATACTGCTCCTGAGCAATTTAAGCGCGGAAACATCATGTGATATTTGTTCTTTCAATTCGTGGCAGTGCCGCATTAATGATCAGTACTAATTGACCTCCATGATACTGTGCAACGCTTGCAATTGGCACTCCTCTAACTGATGTATCTACTTGTCTCTGAAGTCCTCCTGGGAGTATACTGCTGCATCTGAATGACCAATCGTCTGTACTCGAGAAATCATTCTTTCAGAACTCCTGCAGTGCATTGCAGAACATGCAAAACCTTTTACTGACCCTTGCAATGGATTTGCTTTGGGGCGACATGTATGATCTACTGCTGGGCTGTGTAGCAAGGCTACACAAATGATATATCGTAGTAGTGCAAAGGTCAGCGCGCATCATGCCCTGTTCCAAATTCATTAGCTCACTGAGCAGCTAAACGCAGAACTTCCAGTCCAAAGGCATTGAACCATTATCTGAGCACGATACCCGTAATTTTTTGTTTCAGGCTGCCTGCGTACGCTCACTGCCTGTATCATTCTGTCAACGATCATCTTCATTTTCTCTCAGTTGCCTCTCAGTCCATTCCGTAGCTTAGTCATTTGCCTTTGTTCAAATTGTGCCTGTCTGCCTTCATTCAAACCCACAGATTCGAGTCATTCGACCGAGACGATAACTACCTTGCCATAACCTGTATCCTATCCTCCGGACACTGCCGTTGGCCAACTTTGAGGTATCAAAATGCTTCAAAGTTGGCCAACGATGGAAGACAACTTGGTCATTGGTATGGTCCTGACTCATTGTAGTAAAACCAATGCAGATAGCCAACTCATGCCACGGGCCCGTGCAGTTATTTTATCGCACCCTCGATTTTTGTTTCAAGTCTTCTATACGCGTGTCTTTGTCCCAGTAAGAACCACAAGCACGATCTCTGGGTCGGGACGTGCGTGAGGTGAGACATCATGATGACGTCGGTGCCATACAGCATGCACATGCCACTCCTTCCATGGGATGATTCGATCACTGCATTTTTCTGTCTCGAATTCGCATCAGTACTGGTTTGTTTACGCTACCTCAAATACTCGCATACACTTAAACTATGTCACCAGAGGATGGCGCATTCCACTCTAGGTTCCATGCATAGTTGCACTTATTTACTACTTTCTTGTCCACTCGAAGGGGTCTGCAATGGCTTTGCACATCAATGTAGCCAAGCTTGCAGGAGAAAAATCCCCTTTTCGACATGTCAAGAGATTGGCCAGATTTTCAACGGATCATTTGTTCGTTCGTTCATTCATTCATCAGTCATCGGAGCATTAGTCGATGGCTAGGTGGCGCATGCTTCTCGTCGGGAAGGCTGAGTGTAGTACCGGGTTTTATCTATGCGAGTGCATACTTTAAGACTGGTTAACTGTGTAGTCTTACCCATGGCATCGCTAAGATGATTGCACTTTAAATTTGTAACAACATGCTCACTACTACTAGTGGGTGACGAGAATGCGTCAAAAACGAGGAACGAATATTTACTTGTCAAATCATCACCACAGACTGTCCTCTGTATTTTTCGGTTCATCCAGTACGTAGAATACTTATTTTTCTTACCACTAATGCGTTTGCGAATGCCATTATAAAGGTGCTTATCTTATAAGTTGTTACCAAGGTTTCTACCGCATGTGTTACGACTTACGAGAGTTTGATTCGTTGGGTCATGTGACCGTCGCGTAACTCTTGGAATAAACTGTTTCGCGTTCTGGTCGTTTCATTTCTTCCTCTTCCTCCCGTCCTCGTAATGAGTTCGTCCGATTACGGATTTGACGATGAACTTGACTCAGCTGTTCTGAACGAACTGGACATCATCGAGGCCGCTCATCGTCCTCCACTTCGAAACCCTCCTAAGCCACCCCCGCCTGCGCCCAAGGCACCTAAACCTCTGGACGAAGAGGATTCGTTTTTCGATCTTTCTCTTGAAATCGATGACACGGAGCTTCAGCGCTTAGACACGTTCATTGATGCGGTATATAAGGGAAATGCACAACCAGTGGCAGGCCCAAGCAATCATGCGCGGCCTCCTTCCTCCAAGAATACTGTGCAACGAACCCTGTTCGGAGCTGTTGCTCAACCGACTGCATCTTCTAGTAGGCAAAGTCCCTCTAAACGCTCCTCGCTCCAGCGGACAAAGTCGAGTCCCCGCAAACCTTTTGGCCAACAGGCGCCTCAGACGAGGCAGTGGGACCATACTGTGTTTGCAAAGTCAGGCTGGAAAAAGCCAAAGACCGTCAAGGGCAAGGGAAGAGATGATGGAGATGATGACGAGGAGAACGTCGAGTTTGAGCAGTTCCCTGCTCCATTCGTGTCAGGTATGTCCAGGGTCTTTTGGTTCGTTACAACTTATGGAATAGTACTGATACGCGTCTTTAGTTGGGTAAGCGTGTTCCTTGAACATTGTCGTACAATTCTTACACCGCACAAATTACTTCGTTATTTCCCCAGACCTGTGTGTATTTTGTCACGGCACGCACCCTATTCACTGACGTTCCTACAGCCACCTCCTATGAAACTCAAGGTCGACATGCTCGAAGCTAAACATTGGATTTATCCCCTAAATCAACCAAAGCGTGATTATCAGTTCAACATCGTTAGACATTGCCTATTTGACAACACCCTCGTTGCATTACCCACCGGACTGGGAAAAACTTTTATTGCAGGCGTCGTAATGCTTAACTGTGAATCCCTCACAGCTCTTCTTGTCAAACAACATCTAATTTCTTCCCAGTCTATCGCTGGTTTCCGAAGGGAAAGGTTGTGTTCGTTGCCCCAACAAAACCTCTCGTCGCGCAACAAATCGACGCGTGCCACCGCACGTGTGGCATTCCTGGTTGTGACGCAGTTGAGCTCACCGGAAACAACCCTCGAGCATATAGGTATAGGATGGTCTGTATTTGTTTTACGTGATCGATGTTTAAACTGACTCGGATTTTTGTAGTGGGAGGAGAAACGGATATTTTACATGACACCACAGACTCTCATCAATGATCTGACTACGGAAAACTGCGATGCGCGGGATATCGTCCTTATAGTCATTGGTCCGTTACCTGCAATTAATCATATTCATTTGGTTTACTAAGGGAAGGGTGCAGACGAGGCGCATAAGGGAACAGGAGACTATGCCTATGCACAGGTCATTCGTTTCTTAATGGCCAAGAATCCCTATCATCGCGTGCTGGCATTAACAGCAACGCCCGGAAGTACACCTGAAGCTATCCAGAGCATCGTTGATTCACTGCACATTAGTCGCATTGAAATTCGTGATGAAAGTAGTATTGATCTCCGCGAGTATATGCACAAGAAGGTCAGGGCCAAGCGCAAGTTTCGAGTCACACAACTGACGTGAGGATCGACATCTGGTATCTAGGAAATTAAACAGCACATCATCAAGATGACCGACGATGTTCTGAAAGCTCAGGAACTCCTGAAGGAAGTAATGATAGTCAGTTATCCTTCTTTTGGTCACTCTTATTTGACGATGACGTACGGGTAGACCATCCTTAAACCACTCTCTAGCAAAGGAGTTATAGAAGTGGTGGATCCAGTAAAGATGCACCCTTATCGTGCGCAGGCTACCATGCAACGCATTGGGGCCCAACGGAACAGTCCCCATAAATGGGCATTTTCCTCGCTGTCCAAGCTCGGTGCATTAGCGCGTGCTATGGGGTACCTGGTGAGTACTCCTTACGGCGTATATCTGTCTTACCTAACAAGTCGCGTGCGCGGCTAGATGGAAGCCAGCGTTGGCATGTGTCACAACTGCCTGCTGGAAATTTCTACTGAAAAGGAGGACGATTCAGGGAAGAAAAAGGGTTCCACAACGAGTGGCTTGCGCAAGGACAAGAATTTTATGGCTCTTCTTAGTGAGCTCGAGGTGCAGAAAGTCCGTCCGGGCGGGTACGGCATGCACCCGAAGATGGAGACGCTAAAGATGCTGCTGTTGCAGCACTTTGGGGCACGGATGGGCGAGGGGGAGGAGACAAGAGCTATGGTATTTGTGACATACCGGGAGTGTGTGGATGAAATCGTACATATCCTTAATGAGGAGAGTCCCCTCCTGAAGGTGACGAGGTTTATTGGGCAGGGCACGGATAAACAAGGCCGCAAGGGGTTTGCGCAGAAGGAGCAGCTTGAGGTGGGTCTAGAGCTCCGTCCCTGGGTGTATGCTTATAAAATCGTCGAAATAGGTGATCAAGAAGTTTAAAGCTGGTGAATTCAACGTGCTTGTCTCTACTTCTATTGGCGAAGAGGGTCTCGACATCGGGGAAGTTGACATGATTGTATGTTATGACGCACAAAAGACGCCAATTCGCATGGTGTGTAACATTTAAGTCATTCCTTTTACATGTGTATAACTACTCTTCTGTCGTAATGTGCAGCTTCAACGCGTCGGACGCACGGGCCGTAAGCGGGATGGCTATGTCCACGTCCTGCTCTCCGAGATCCGCGAGGAGTTAAATTGGGACAAAGCAAAGGACACATACGGCGAGTTGCAGAGATGTATCGTCCGCGGTGATCAGCTTGAACTTTATGGCGACATCCCACGACTCCTCCCTGAGCATGCGAAGCCCCAAGTACTCGAGAAGAGAATGGAGATCGAGGAGTACGTACGCCAAGAACGTGCTTCGCGAAAGAAGAGTGCAGTTGTCAACGACGAGAATCCGTCTCCGAAGGGCAAGAAACGCAAGCGGAATGATGATTTTGCTAGGAATATACCTCAAGGCGCAAGCACGGGCTTTGTCAGTGTCAAAGACCTGCTTATCAAGGGCGCAGACACGAAGAACAGGAAGAGGGCAAAGACGAAAGGATTTGATCCCACAGCTGCAGAAGATGACTCAACAGATATGGAATTAGAGGCTAATCTCATGGATATGCGTCGTACTGCCTCGACGCCTGCTGGTGTCAGTACGCAGAAGGACAAGTTGCGCAAGGCACGTACGATGGATCCATCCAAGAAACGACAGTCGGCAACGTCACGCAAGAAGGGGAAGGAGAAGGAAAAAGAACCATTGAGCACCAGCCAATTCTCGCGAAAAGGTGATGACGACGACGATGATGTCGAAATCGAGCAGGGCGTTTCACTAGCTGCTCGCGGGGCCATCGCTCGTAAAACCCCTTCCCCCCTAAAAAAGCGGCCAGCTTTGCCCAGATATCGCTCGTCTTCACCTGATGTGGCTCCGGTTTTGGCTCGAGACCGTTCGAATGGTTGCATAAAACCACCTGCGGTCCAAAGTCTTTCCTGTCGTCCTACCGAAGACGATGCGCTACTTTTAAGCTCCTCAGAGGCGGAGAATCCTTCAGCGCCAAGCATGTTATCTTCGTCGTCGCTGATTTGCGATGCGGATGACGTGATAGAGATATCATCCTCCCCGCCGCCACCCCAAACTAACCCTGATCAAGCCGCAGAATCTTCATCAATGTCGTGTGGTCCCAGAAACTCTCCGACCGATAAGTGCCACAAACGGAATGGAAGGAGTCGAGAACGATCCCCAGATCGCTCGCCATCACTGCTCTCATCTTCAGACGGGGTGACGGGTAATACACAAAGCATGGCGTGGCTACTAGGATCAGATGATGAGCCTGACATCCAAATTCTGTCGTCCCCGCCCATGACACCACCGCAGGAGCGCAGTCCTCGCGCCGCGAGTCGCGCAGATCGCCTATTTGACGATGAAAGCGTTATGGACGGAAGGGGTCTCTCGCCTGGGGCACATCTAATGCCACCACCTTCTCTACCATGCCGAGGTATCATTCAGTCACCCGCACACTCTTCTGATCACGACATTCCCGATGCCTCATTCGCTGTGCGACCCGCTGGGCGTTTTTTCAAGCCGCGTACAGCAGCCGCAGAGCTTAACTCACCGGCATTGGACATGCCACCTCTTTCCCAACGGCGTTTGAAACGAAAGGATACAGATGTCATTTCTTGGGGATCAAGTCCGCCCCCTAAGCGTAGCAAGCAAAAGCCGTTTGTATCTATGCGACATAATCCGTGGCTGGATGGAGAAGCGGCCCACTCTGGTGACGAAGCAAGTGAGGGATCGTCGCACTCTGAAGATGATGTTGAAAGTGATTCCGATCGCCAATTCATCAAGGACATCGCAAACACTCAGGTCTCTCCTTCTTACGATCAGTCACTTGCTTATCGCCGGGGTTTGCTCACACAAGCCCCGTTTGGAGGTCCCGTTTTTGCCACCAGACCGGTGAGGAGGGAACTATATGGCCGGGGTGAGAGCGCAAAACGCCGCGCTGGTGTGTCAAGTTCTCCCGTACGTGAGGACGATTTGCCAGACGAGTATGCCATCGGCAGCTTTGTCATAGATGATGATGAGGACATCATCTGATTGAAGGATATCATCTGGAATATCCCATATGGGTTCTGCAGTCGAGACTAGGTATGGTCTTGCATGATCCTCAAGGCTTTGGTGTCTCGTGCACTGACTCAGAGTTACATATAGGTGGAGAACTAGCGAATTGTAATATCTCTCTTTCCTTAACTTTAATACACTACATCGGGGATCCGTGTAATATATAGACAATGCAGTGGCTATTAGTATTAGTAACGTACATTTTGAATCCTAGAACTTTTCGATAACCGGCTAGCGCTGGAGATGGTTGCTGATATCATTCAGAGTCATTCTATGATAGAACCGCTTGTGCAATGCACCTTTCATGATCACTGAGTGACATGTGATCAATACTTTGAGTAAATCAGCTGGAGTAGAACCAATTGGCAGATATCTCGTTCTTTGCGCAAATAACGGCCAACTAACTGAATGTTTTCAGGCGGATTGGGCGACGGTTGATGATCGGGTTGTGTCCGACGGGGCGGGGCCCGCCACGTCACAGTTGCTTTGTCATACCGCACTAACGCGAGGCTCCCGAAATTTCCTCATCGTCGTTTACGACGCTGGCCCACTGTCCAGTTTCTCCCTATAGCGATAGCCGATATCGAGTAAATTTTGCGATTCCACACAACCCACACACCGTCTGGTCAAGTGGCGTCCAGACTCCACTTGGAGGAGCCTTACTATTTCCACTGCTCATAATTCTCCTGATCATGGATGAGCTCGTGCATCATTGTCTCAGAGAGCTTTCGTTCGACGGCGATCTTGGTACGTGAGCACTATGTAATCTCTTCCTATCCTCGGCATTTTTTGGAGTGCTGATCGCGAAGAGGATCGTTCGAATCCCCATCATGACAACTCTTTCCAAATATCCATTTTTTCGAACAGCATCTGATTTTTGTTATTTCCTGCAGGTTGTAACGTTTCCCGCTTGCGAGATTTCATCGTAGGATTCTACAGTCACGACGCTACCCACCCGCAGGTCGTCGACGATGCATTTTGCGCGTTTGTCTGGTCTATAGTTGTCCAGCAGCCCACTGTCCGCGTTGGTACAGTCCCTGTGGGCGTGTCATCCGAAGTGTATATCGCTCCTCAGACGAGCGCAAAGCGTAAGGCGGCAGCTAAGGGCGAGGTACTTGTCGAAGAAGCCCCACCGTCACTCACTCTCGTTGAAAATGCACGTGATAGGTCATTGGAGGACCTAAAGGCAGAATATGGCGAAGATCTCAGGATTGCTGTTGATCCAGAGACATCTTTTGCTGCAATCACAGGATCTCATATCAGAGTATGTAGCAATCGTCATTTAATTTAATCTGAGCTCATTTTCGCAGTCTTCGAAACTCAGTCCGATGGTTTACAGTGCTTTGCAACTCATCACAAGAGGGCGCGAAGAAGGTATTACAACTGTCGAGCTTGGACGCAAGACAAAGTACGATCAGAAAACGTGCTTTTATGTCATCAAACAACTGCTGGAGCTTGACTTAATGTATGTCTCGATCTTTCTCTCTACGAAACTCGTAATAATGTAAGGGTAGCATCAAAGCACGGCGAGGAGGTGTTGGTAATCACTCCTGCATTCACAAGTATTTTGTGGAGCGCAGCGCGTTCTGGCAACAGATTCAGCAAGAGGAAACCAAAGACGACGAGTCTATTGTTATTGGAGAGAGTCATCCGCAAGATGCAACCCCTGTTGAAGATGGGACTCCCTCTGCTGCACCATCGGAACTCGACTTTGAGCCTGTGGATTCCAGACATTTGTCTAGTCTTTCACTAATCAAAAACCGAATTGTCAAGTTGTTGAAGGCGTCGCAAAACAATATGCACGCATCAAATAATTTAATTATCACCATCGTAGGTCATGTTCAATTATAGTGCGGAGTTTTTGTTGAATCCCTGCAGGGCTTTGCGAATCCAACCAAGACAGACCGTCGCTTCTTTCAAACCCGTCTGCGAGAATTGATTGCGCAAGGAGTGATAGAACGTGTCTTGGTTCCGAGCTCCAAAGTCAAAGACAGGCTTGTCAAGTGCATACGACTTGTTGCTCCAGACAATCAACTTCCAGAGGGCGGTGTCATTCTTGCCCCTCAGGAAGGTGAGGATGACAAGGAAATCATGTTTGATGATACTTCTGGTGTGACATATCATTCATCTGTAGACTGTTCTAATTATTCTCTCAGCTGGTCACACTGAAGTTAGGGCAAACCGCACAATTCAAAAACAAGTATCAGATGTGCTTGAAGAAGCAGGGTCTTCCGGCAGAACTCTCCACGTAAGTCTCCATGCAGCGCGCTAGGGCAGTAATTTGACTCTATTCACAGGAAATCTGCAGCGCTCTTGGCAATTTTGATAAACGCACTATTGAGCTTCTGTTAACGCGAGCAGCCAAGAGTAGACCTCCCGCTCATCTCAGTGATCTCGGGACAGCGGACTTCATGGAGTCGTTTGGACGGGAAAGACGACATCGATATTATACTCTCGCGGCATATACAACAGTCATGGCCAGCGAAAAGCTCGGAGATACCACAACGTCATATGTTGATATTGATGTCTCAAAAGCCGGTGATTTTGCTGGGTTCCACGAGGCAATGTTTTATGATGACGATGAAACTCTCCACTACTACGAAGACATGTTCAAAGACAAGGAGGACGCCAAAGTGAAGACAGGAGCTAAGAAACGTAAAAGGCCAGAAACTGAAGATCCAGGAGATGACGAAGCGGTTGAGGATACGCCAGAACCTGTCTTAAAAGCCAAAAGGGGCCGCCCACCGAAAAAGCCACGTGGTGAGGAGGATGGTGACATCTCTATCCCTCCGAAAAAGCGTGGTCGACCTCGCAAAAAACCCGATTGCTGAGGAGGGTGATGGGACCTCGACGGTACGCAAGGTTCCCAAATCGCGCGGCCGTCCACCCAAACAGAAGCCCGATGCTGAACAAACCGTTTGCCATGCCGAAGTTCCAAGGCGTGAATCGATGAAGGATGTCAATGTCATTGTTCTTCCCGCACAAGTCCCGTCAGCGCCTCCATCAGAGACCAGTGGACACCCTCCAGAAAGCCCAGGTGTGACCGGTTGTAGTTAGTTATCGGCAAGGAATGACTTCAACCACATCTCATGTTGCCCCTGAGCCCCCGACTTCAAGCCCGAAGGAAGGAAGTCATTTGTTTCAGGGATCATCCGACTTGTCCTCATCGGCGCCACATGAGGATCCCAGCGACGAGCAACACCGTATTCGTCAAGCTGTGGCAGGTACCAATGTGCAAGCCGTAGTACCCGCGGCCGTCTGATGGCGTCGCGCTTACGACCGACATCGGCGACCTTATGAGGGGTTTTGGGCTTGTAGACGTGCACCCAGAAGAACCAAAATCCTGGAGTTTTGATAGAAAACCGGAACCCACGATTCGCGAGAACGATGCTTTCTCTAGCCGGAAACGTGGGTACTGCTGTAGAAGGACTGCCGGGTGAAGGTTCTAATAATCGAATCGATGAATCAGAAGTCGTTCGCATCCCACAGCAAGTAGTTGATGGTGCAAGAGCCGATGGATTATTCGACATGGATAACCGCCCCTCCGCACAAGAATCTATGATTATCGATCCTGTGCTGTTGGGGACGTCCCCTGTAAGTGAACCTCATGTTTGATTTCGCATCACTCGATTAATGTGACAGTTGATGGAGGCGGATGTAATGCCTACTGTGATAGGAGAGAAACGGAAGGGATCCCCACCACTAGCAACACCTTCCCAACCCAAGCGCACGCGAACATCTACGCCTGTTGATAAGCTCAAAACAAATCTGAACATATCTCATTTACGCCGCGAGAACGAATTTTTCCGGGTAATCCAAGACTTGGGCGGCATTGCAAATCTGCACACAAAACATTTTTTTGATGCGCATATGGCTCTGCTGAATGATATGGCTCAGCGTGGAGAACCTGCAAGTGCGCCCTCAGGAACTCGTATCGACAAGAGAACCGCAGACGCCACCATAAAGAACATGGAAAGCCGTGGCCGCATCAAAGTCCTCAAAACCACTGTATTCTCTGTCACCGGAAGCACTCGGCCTGCCTGCCTCGTTTATCTCCCAGACATACTTCAAGAGAAAATCAACGCGTTTTTACATCATCTGAGCCACACCGCCCCGGCGCCTAACATTCTGCCTGTCAAGACATTTCAGGAGCCTGTGGACTTTGGAGCTTCGAGCAGTGTTTCACAATGCACCACTCTACCCGCTTCATCTACTGCAAATAGAGAAATCCGGGAAAGATGATGATGAACATCAGGTTCTTGACGCTGCTAAGGCGGAGGAACTCTTCGCATACGACTCTGAAACGATCTGCGACGTGTTGCTTACGGAGAGAACCACGGTAGCGCAGTTGTATGGTTTCAGAGTTGGGAAAGCGGCTAGGTTGCGGGACTTTCATGTCTTTACCCTTGGGTTTGCTCGAACAAAACTCTTCGCCCCGTATTGCGTCCCACGAGCATTCCATGATCGACATTTCCTTGTACCAGCTCGACGTTCCCATTGCCATTTATTGCTCATTCATTGCCGTTCTCACTTACGACGAAGAACTATCAAAGCTCATAGCCTCTGTGGAGGGCAGAGAAACACTGGTCAGAGACCTGCCGAACCGTATTTCAGCAAAGCTGCAGGTGGGAAAGTCGCGTTCCAAAACTCGCGTTTTGGAACTCTTAGATGCCCTTCGGCTTCTTGGCCTTGTGACTCCTTACGAACCATCCACGGATGACAACGCAGATTTCACATGTGCACTCTCTGATGGCCGGACAGTTGCACTCAAAGCAGCCTCTTTGACGGGTGGCGGGTATCCGCACCATCTGCCGCACCCCAATATTGGCGCTTCAATGAAACAGCACCGTTACATCTATGGGCTCTTTCGAATTCTTCCCCGCCTTACTGGAGGCATGTCTCTGCGAAATCCCGCTGCGATGGTGTAGCCTTCTGGGACGAGCTGCATAAAGTCAGTCGAGATGTTGCATACGCACGAAGCACCGTTTGTCCAACGCACGGCACTTTGGGACCTCCAGCAAACACACCTCTTCTGCGGTTCCTTCGCCGGAGAGTATCTTGGGACTTGGAATACCGCTTAACCTGGCACCAGAAGCGTTTATCTAGATCAATCTGTAGACAGCGCCACGGCCCACAGTCCACTTGACGAAGAGGATAGTGACTTACAGCTGCAGCAGATTTGTCATGTTCTTAGCGCTCCACGCGCGCCTGTTGTCGCCTACCTCAAAGACGCTGCTGAAAGGGTTTTGCGTGAAATAAAGAAGGCACGGGCGAGGCAGAAAACGAGACGAAGCGGAGCATTGTACGATGCAAAACATCGAAGCCAAAACCATGCTTCAAAAGAAGGCCAAAGAAGCGAAGCTTCAGAGGGAAAGCGACTGGGAAGCTTTGCTTCAGCGCGTGCATCCCGGGCCTCTTAAGGGCACCATTGGCATCCGAATTCTAGCTGTTCGCAATCGCTTTGTACAATCCAGCTCAATCAGAGATACGGATCGATGGCAAAGTGAAATTGAAAACGCCGTCCGGGAGGCTCGACTGGCTTCCAACAAGGTCATCGCAAGGCCGAAAGCGCTTGCGGTTCCGCGCATAGCTTTTACCTCCTGTTGCAGCCAATCCTCCTGAGAAATCGGTGCATTTTCTCATAGCTCAACAAGGACCACCTATTCTCGCGCAACAAATCGGAAAATCGAGAGGAAAGACCAAGACCAATGAAGGCTAGTTTTGTTCATTCGCCTTGCTGCGCATTCAGACGTAACCGCCCTTTGTAGACCAATCAGAGAATAAGACATCACGCCAGAGGCGCTCTAGATTCCACTGGACTCGAGAATACGATGAGCTTGCCCGTGATGCATCTGCTATAATTCGTGCCCGATGTCGCGGTGGGGTCAAGATCGATCTTTCAGCTTTCGACCAGGTATTTCCTGCTGTGCCACGTAATTCTGTCCGCCTCCGCCTCTCGCACCTCCGAGAGAATACTGGTGAAGAAGTGTATATGAGGCGCCTCGAGGACCGATGGCATGAGCTTTGGGTTCAACATAGGGGTACCGAGCACCTTCCCGACGAAGATCCTCAAAGCCCATCGAACTTTGACATCGTAAATCATATAGAGTTTCTTCGAAAGCATGTTGATAAGAACGCCTTGCAAGTTTACTTTCAACTGTTTAATCCATGCAGATGCTGACCACAATTAGGAGAGTTGGTTACGTTTGAGCATACAACTCGGACGAAGCTACCAGCATCAGTGGATGACATCATACATCGTTTCGATGTGCTTTGCAACACAACTATTTCTCCTGCTTGGGAATTTGTGTGGCAAGCTACCGTCGAAGAAGGTCGAGAGAAACAGTTTCTCCGACAGTCTTTCACTCATGGAGCAGACGAAGTTCCATATGTCACAAACATAAGTGATGATGTAGTTCAAGTCGCGGAAGCTGCGCTAAAGGTGGCGGTTGTTCGTTTGACCTTTCCACTTCGCTTCTTACTACCTTTGCGCCGTTCTACAGATGGTTTTTTGGCATGTCAACCGAGCATTACGACGCTGATTTGGCAGCGGAATTGCTCCACAGTGCAGGTGATCAGTCTGTATCCCTCGCAACCTCCAATCTTTTGCGGCGCGGAGTCCTGTCAAGGGTGGTTCGTGATCCCAAAAAGATGAAGCCGGGACGTACATTGAAAATATCAGACGTGTGAGCAAAGTCATTCATTGGCAATTCTACTAATTGACACAATTGTAGCAACCTAAACGCCATCGGAGGCTTGATTCATGGAGACTTATTCCAAGACGCTGTCGCTCTGGATGAGGTATTTGCAGAGCAAGTTGGCATCCTGGAATGGCCTTTGTTAGCTTCTGATGGTGACACCGCAGCACTACTCCAGCTGGTGTCAGAGGAGCAGGGTACGTCGATAACTAGACTGCATGGTAGAAGTGTTGCACCCGACAAGGACACAAAGGTCAATTCATCATAGATACGGCACAGTTGCGAAACGCTCGAACAAGGCTTGACTGGAACAGCAAAAAAAGCAGGTCCGTGCGGTGCCTCAGTTGCAGTTCCTTCCTTCTCACAGAGAATAGATTGACGATGATATCGAGACTAGCATACAAGTCCGCTTAAATGCAGTCGACAACGGAGACGATAATGAGGGCAATGGAGGTGCGATGTTTGCCTTCATACGAGTCGCGCTTGGACCCTACGAACACACCACTGGATGAGAGCATGCAACGTGAACATGGAAAAACGGTGACTGGAACTGACGCCGCTTGCGCTAAGAAGACGCAATCAAAATCGTAAATTGCGTACTATGCACCGAGTCGACGTTTTCCGAGTTTATCGCTGGTCTGGATTGCGAACAACGAAAACTGGCTCAAGATATTTTGATCGAGCTAATGCGTCATCAGAATCAGGTTCATCAAAGTCGCACTACCTAGTATGTTTTCTATTTGGGCATCATTCGCCAACTCGCTGATCTTCTTGTACTTCGAGGCTTTTGGTGCTGGTGATGTGGTTATGGACCTGTTACAACGAATGTCCCAAACATCCCCACCCCTCATTTTGTGGGTTGGATACTCTGCGCCAGTCATCGTTTCCTGCCTTCATGCTCGTTCTTGGACAGTGGAGATCATTAGGGAACCAAAAGCTCTTGCCTTACCTCGACGTTGGCTAGATATCCGTGGTGAAACAATACAAGAGACCTGGGACGCTGCTTTACATGCTGTGGTGTGGCATCGTTTTTTTTCATCCAGGTATTTCTCAGGTGAGTGTTTTTGACAAATTTATTTGTGTGCCTGATCTCAATCCGATAGACCGAGCTGCGGTGGAGGCTTAGGGCAGTATGTGACCGACAGGAACTCGTAGACATCGTATGCTTCTTGTACCGTGAAGAAGCTGTTTACGCACGAGTCAGTACAGAATGCCCGACTGGCACTGCCTGGCCGGCAACATTAGACGATGGGGAGGAACAGCAGGTTTTTCTGGTTCCTTGGCAAGAATAAGTATTGGTATCAAGTCTAAATCCAATCACGTTCATCGGATGCCGCAATAACTATAATGCCACGCTCGTGTAAAGTGTTATGACATATAGATCAAAGACATTCTACGATGTTTTTTTGACTGCTCTCGTGAGGCCATCCACGCACCTGGAGTCTCGTTACCCGTGACCAAGGCCTGAAGTGTGCATATTCTATTCCTACTCGCCATACCTATATCATATCATACCTCAACTCTCATGTACAAAAAGTCACATTAATGACGACCATGGACTTCAGAGAGGTGACCCACAGTGACGTGAAGAGTGTTACAGTTTATTTCTCGTATATTAGTGCTCGGAGTACAACATATACACTAAGGCGTTGTGTCGTGGTATTCATATGCAATGAGGGTATACAGAATTTGCGGGGATGACAAGTTGACACGTGCAGCAGGCGTCAGGCATTTTTCAGGACTCTGATGGAGGCACTCCAAGAGGTGCCTTCGATATTCCAGAATGTCGAAAGGTAGATCTGATGGAACGAATACCCGTCTTGGCCTCCCACTTTCCACTCGAAAAGTGACCTCTGAGTGAAACGACCGTTATCGCATTGCTGAACAGTGTATGAACGAAAAATTTACAAGGGAAGAATATGTGCACATACGCTGAAAAACCCGAAAAAGTGATATGCAATTTGACGCGCGAGATCAGCCCTTGTGATGGGCGCTTCATTGGTCCCGATATTGATAGGGTACTCCACTGTGTCGTATCCGGGCCACTAGCACTGAACTTAGACTTCGCAATCGGTCGAGGGTGCAAGCACTCACAGCTATAACGAGCTTGAAAGTCTGGACCTGAGTACGGTCGACTGTCGGGAACATAATTTCTTGGGCGTCTTTCAAATGTAGTCCCACCGCCAGGCTGAAGACACTCCTCCAAAGAAATGCTCAGACTATTCCTTTCTGCATTCGCCTGGAACATAACAATCGAAGAGCCGTCTCTGTTATACTGCGGAATGTTCATCGGGACAAACATCTCCACACTGTTAGAGGTACTACCAGAAGACTGGGTGGAAGGATTCTGATCTTCGTCAATCATAACGACAAAATTAACTATGCAGATACAACTCACCGAAGCTGAAGAGATGGGCATATCAAACAACGTCTGTCTGCTTAATTGGTGGGGATGCCACAACTTGTGTATGCCCAACGTGTGGTTATACATGGCATAGGGAAAACGTCTGTGACCGCTATTCTGCTGTAGGTGGGGACATATTGGTAGATCTGGATGGATCGTCGAGCTGGGAGTGAGTTACCAACATCCAAGTTTGCTTATAACCTCACAGTCCACAGGTCAAAGAGCTCTTAGACAGCTATTTGCCCACAGTCCCAAGCGCCATTAATCTGAACCCAGGATGTTTAGGCCAGTTAAATCACGGAAATGGGGGGACGAGGGTTCATTGTACTCCCGGTGCACTTTATGTTCCTCGGAGATGGATGAGGTAAAATGACATTGAACAGGACACAGGACCCACCACCGTGGCTGGCATGTGAGCATGGTGGCAAAGCTCAATGATTGCACAAAGCCGATCCCGTCAACTGTTACACAAAGCACGCCACGAAGTGTCTTGGCCTTGTACGTGGACTCGGACTCTGTCCAAGCACTCAAGAGCACTGTCTCACTTCGGAAACACGGGAGTTAGTTGTTGAGAGAACTTGTAGGTACAAGCACCTGTTCCCATACTGGCAACTAAAGACTCGCCTAGAGGCTAGTCGTCACGGTTGTGATGTACTCTTGAAGACGTGACTTGAAGACATTAGTGTCCCGGGTGAGATAAAGCTGGAGGACAGATTCTTACCTCACGGATAAGATCAGGCTGCTCGAACTTCCAACACATGAAATCTCCGCCGGCCAGTTATGCATTGAGGCAAAATGACATGGCTTACATGACTTGGTATCTCAAAGCCAGCACGCTCCCGACTCATCAACCCGAATCTTTCGGACCTGTGCTGCACATTGTAGTCTCGACCCTCGAGTAGCGACAAGTTTAAATTCGCCATGTGAACACCTCGCGATTGAACATCTTGCTTGAAAATGTTTAATGAGACGTATTAAAAATCAAGAAATGCTTAATGCAAAGACAACCCTGGGCCGTCGAGGGAGAAGTTGCGGAGATTGAAGCTGTGTAATTATCTCTGAGGTCACGTAGACTTGGTCTATCTCGGGTAGGTCCACCTGGCATAAGCTCAACGAATCCTCATCTGATATTCCAAATTGACGACATGGTGCTGAGAACATTGATTGTTTTCAACGACTCCAATACCCATGGAAACCGACTTTTGTCCTCTGTCTGCAATTGTATGATAACAAGTGATGACAATTATTGTACTCGCTCCCGGGACCCTTCACGGTCACGGCTTCGACTTAAAAGGTGCGAGTTGTTCAAGTTCCTAGTACCTTTCAAGGTTTGTCCGTGAGCGCCTCTCTGGACCCACACTGTATCAAAGAGACGTGTTTTTTGTATTTTCACGAGCACGTGCCAGGTGTGGTGACCGCGTCGACTCGGATTCCGAGGAGCACAAGGATTGCGCAAGGTATAAGACTTGAAGTTGGAGCAGACTCTGATAGCATTGTATCCCTCCAGCTAATTCTGTCAATGCCAATCTCACAGCCCCTGCAAAAAACCTTCTCTCCTCTCCCAGATAGGGGCTTCGTATCGATGATCCTCCGCATCATGTGGGGCCGAGTCAAAGGAGTCCTCATTCCAAACAAAGAGAAGGGACTCGTCTCGGGCCTTGGGAAATAATAGTGACGGGAAACAGACCTCGGGGTAACAACAGGTCACGCTGATCGTCACCCCCCAAACCAAGCAGGTAGTAGGACTTTGATTTTAGGGAAAAAATCGATCTCATTGAATCTTTGGGTGTAGCACGTGCCGGACTCATCCTTCGTCGATCGTGTACCTGCTATTCGCCAACCGACGGCTTTTTTCACCGGGCGCAGTCATCCAAGAGTGGAACAACCATGCATATGGCATCTTAGCGACTGTGTCCATCTCCGGATCTCCCGCTGGGTCCGATACAAAGTCCATGTCCGTTGAAGATGGGTCGCTGGAATCTAGGCGGTTCAGGAAAAGGAGCTCCAGAATGTCTGTTGATCCTTCCCCATTGACAGGCGACTATCGCAAGGCTTCGTCACAGATGTCGATTGATCCATCTTCTTCCGAATGTTAATCAAGGCGCTCAGCGTAAGGCTTCATCCCGCATGTCGATTGACGTTCCTTCTACCCGTCGGAGCCGGGGGTCATCAGACCGGATGCTGATTGACGAGATCCAGCATCATTATCCCACACAGAACCTCCCACAACAGGTGTACAGTCACTGTGACCCTTCATTTACTACTCGCCCGACTGTCTCGCCGACCATGACATGTTCTCGAAATCCACATTTCCAACGAGAACGTACGCTCGCGTCCAGCGCTTTGCCTCCCACATCCTTTTCATTGCAACGTATCTCTCCATCGCATGATAGAGGTTCCCCTCGCGGAGAAGCTAATTCGGCGTCGTCGCAATCATTATCTCTGCAACATGGGCGCGACAAGAAAAATCAAGTCCTCTCCCCAATAACATCCCCTTCTCGCCCATGCATATCACAACCGCCTCCTAGCATGATCCCCAGCTCCCTTGCACGCCCTCCGGGTCGCTCAGGATTCTCACCAGCTGCACCTCCCGGAACATTCTCCCCAAAACATGGGACTCCGGCTTCAAGGCAGGGGAATGGATCGCCTTCCACGAGTCCAGATGCTATCATCGTCTATCCCCTACCAGCAGGAGTCGTGTTCGTGCGCGAGGATCATCCTCAGGAGACGATGCCAATTACAAGCGTCGTTGTGTCCGACAAGATAGCCAACCTATTGCTCTTCTCTCCATTGATTCTCGTTCAGCATGTGGCACATCTCCCCAGTCAACTCAGTCGCTCTCCCCTATCAATGAGGTTTGGCTCCCGCCTATGGAGAAGCAGTTGGAAATGGCCCGCAAGTCACAGGTGAAAGCCAGGTTCAGAAAATTTAAAGCTATCATTGGCGGGGCTGTCAACGAAATCAGGGAGGTAATTGTGCCTTATCATAAGGACCATCGAAAGCGTAAAGTCGCACGCACGAATACCAACTCAGAACCTTTCTCTGAAGTTCCCGACTACCTGCGATCTCTAGAGCGTTGTAACCCACCCCAAACCACACACACATCCCGGTCTCAACCACGCACATCATTTGACATTAGGAAGGATGTTGACCACATCACTCAAACGTGGACGAAGCTCGCGCTGTGCGATTCTCCAACGGCATTGCGAGGGGATGACGTGCTCCTTCAGGGCGAAGTACCCCATCTTTCT
Source organism: Suillus subalutaceus (assembly GCF_016647625.1). Lineage (NCBI taxonomy): Eukaryota > Fungi > Basidiomycota > Agaricomycetes > Boletales > Suillaceae > Suillus > Suillus subalutaceus. The sequence continues at coordinate 192,349 of NW_024540344.1, forward strand.
TTATCTCCCCCAAGAATCAACGAGCCTCCCATGAGCAAAGCAGATCACCACCTGTTCGTAGAGCTGCAGGTCTTGGCGCGGTCATGCCGTTCCAGAGTGATGAAGTCGAGATATCATGGGAGATGCTGCGAACTTGGCCGCTCCCACATTTCGCCGACGCAGGACTGCCGATGCCTTCGATTCAACAGATCATACCTCGACTCCCTAACAATTATCTCCTCCATCACAGGTGAAGAGAGTTGACGAAGATATGATACACGAATCTATACGAACCTACACAGCGCACACGGTACGGATGCCACGAGGGGACATTTATGCTCACGTTAAGTTTAAAATGTTACGAACCATAATAATCTTTGACTTCTAACGAACTTTTGACCTCATACGCACTTGTACGCTACACGATAGACGTAGACCACGAATTCATGATTGACTGATTGACAGGCAAAATCGAGCGACGATCAGGATTTAGATGTTGAAACTCCCGGAAGATTTTTCGGGCCGCTAGCAGGATTAAAATATACCGGCACCGAGTACAATACAACAATTCCAAGGATCGCAAAATCTGTACGATCAAAACATGCCCATACCATCTTCATCACCATCGCCCCATCCACTGGCGATGACTTCTTCTTCTTGTGGACGGGGGGAGGGACGGCGTCCTGGAGACGGTGAAGTACTCCGCGTATCGTCTGGGTGAACCTCTTTTGTGATGGCAGGTTGCGATGATGGTGCGGTGACGTCTTGTGGTTTTGCTTGTGATTGCTGGGCACTGTACCATGAAATCTTCACTGGGCCTACTGCAGCAACAGTTGATCCTTTGGCAAAACCCTGGCCAAATAGTGAGCACAAACAACATACGATAGGGCATTTCTTGACCAACCTGCTCAGCAGCTGCTCTTGTCTTGAAACTGACAAGAACTTCATCATCGCCAATGCTCTCTGTTGAGTCGAGCTGACCGGTGGTCTATTGTCAATGAGCCACGCATCCAGAAACGAAGAAATCTCAACATACTTCATACCAATCCCGCAATGCTTGCAGGCTGTCTTCGCGAACACCCTTCACCAACAGCTTCCTTGGGCGGTTGTCGAGTTTCATGCTCGCCCTAGGAGGACCACCTCGCGGTGCTCCGCGGTAGAAGGCGCCACGTGCCCCGCGACCGCGACCTCTGTATCCACGATACGGTGCACCATACGAGACTTCAGGACTGGTCTCCGGTATTCCAAGACTTGCTGCCTCCTCCCTCAATTTTGCGAGTTTAGCCTTAAGTTCCTCCGTAGACTCCCCAACGGCATGCAACTCAAGCTCCTTATCCAACCTTTCTCTCTCCTTTTTCTCGTGATCGTTCTGAGTAGTCAAGACAGGTGCAGGCGAATGGACCTTGGCGGGAGTAGCCGACGGTGGTGACGGTATCGTCATCTCTTCTCCCAATTTCCGTAATCTTGCTAGAATCACTTTCTTCTCCTCGGGAGAAGAGGTCTCTAATGAGTTCACTAAAGACTTCTGCTCCGCTATCTGTTGCTCCAGCAGCTTCTGCTTCGCTGCGAGCTCTGACACGGCAGGAGACTGAAGGGACGGTTTACGGGCGGGAGTCATGGTGGGCGGCGCAGGAGGCTGGGATGGTGCAGAAGGCATGGGGGTCTCACGCGAAGCCAGGTTGGCTAGTAGTGGCGCGGAGGCCGCTAACATTCGCGATCCTGTTTGCCCATGTCCTTCCATGGGCCGATGCCAAAAGACCTTCACAAACCGATTTCCGAACACGGCATCTTCCGATTTCCATGCAGCATGAGCCTCAGTGTGTTCAGCGAAACTCACGAGCGCCTGGCGCTGCGAACATCGATCGCAACGTTGGTGACTGTCCCGAAGCGCTTGAACCAACTATTGACAGCGTCGAGGCTAAGCTTGTCCTCTGGAATCTTTTCCACCACAAGTGTTTTATCTTGTCGTCGTTCTGGACGGAAGGTCTGCGCGTCACCACCAAATATGCCTCGCCCACGAGGTGCACCCCTCACTCCCCCTCCAAACCCACCACGCGTGTTGTACGTCGATGGCCCTGGTACACTTGGAATACCCATCTCCACATCCATGTTGAACTGGTTGCTGCTGCATAAGTGTAGAACTCTGCGGAATGAAATCTCCTGCTGGTAAGGCCGGCGTTGCATGTTCTGGAGGCGGCTGAGGAGTTAGGTCTTGTATGACCGGAAGTTCGCCAGACCTATCCACCGCGTGAGAAACTTGACTACCGTCCTCTTGCTGAGCCCTGGAGAGTAGAGGAGCACGTTGCGTTCCACGACTCTGGCCAATGCCGGCGCCATTCGGACGCATATCCATCCGTGCCTCATGAGGATCATAGGGGGCACCTTGAGCCATGCCAAAAGGCATTCCACCAAATTGGTAAGAATGGTACAGCAGAAAACATTTGCGATGGGACGAAAGCATCTTCGCCGTGACTATACTTGCATAATGAACCACGAGCACAATATCCATTATCTGTAAGGATATGTGAGCAGTTTCTTTAAATCGTTACGAAAGAGCAAGCGCACTATGATAATCACGACATATTCCTTTTCTTTGGTCTGGGGGCTGATAATTTTGTGGTCGTCGGGTGGTCGTATTTTGATTGTTCCCATTCATGCCACTGCCCACTGTACCATTCACATCATCCCTTGACCACCAGGCCTATTTTGGCCACCACTCCATGCACCGGTGGAGCGAGAGTCACGACCGTTGGGATACCGTGAAAATTGGCCTTCTGCATTTAACCGAGCACCTTTCGTAGGCGGGCGCCCGTCACGTTCATCATGTTCCAGCGATCGCTTCTGCCCTCTTTCCGTCGGCGAATGATTAGATATGAGACCATCCAGAGGTATAGGAATCCCAGTATCTGCGGACTGTGAATGTGAAGGCAACGCGAGGAGCTGTTGGGTCGCTGGCCGTGTACGGAAGATACGTCTTAGTTCTGAGAACAGTGAATAATGTATCTATAAATGAGGGTCCCTCTGGGTACCGAATTGAGAACGAGACGCATAGATTGCACCGAAATAATACGCACCTTTCTCTAAAAACTCTTCCAGCTGGGAGCTGAGCTCCTTTCTCATCTCATTTTCCGGGACATTGTGCTTTAACAAAGCGAGAATGTATTCAGCAAGTGCCCCTGGCTCGGCGTCACATCTAAATATGCCAATCGTTGTCAGAGACGATGAAGACCGAGTATCTGGTAATACGCACATTGGCTCCAGAGTTCGGACCAACCAGGGCTTTAGATGAGTTACAGTGGTCGGGTCGTAAAGCATTTTTACTGGAGAAAAGGGAGAAAATAAGAGTTAAACGACCAGCCTGTGTATCTTGGGTTATCGAGGACGTAAAAAAATTATGGATGAAAGAAGTATAATGGACTACCAGACCGATGCAAGTAAATGCTCAGGTGCTCTGCTTGAGGCAACTGCCAAGGATGATGATTAGTTTGCCCTTGACTTATGACTAAGCTATAAGGTCAACGCCCTCTTAGTCAGCCCCTCTGTAGTTCAAGTGATCATGATGGATGCAGTGCTTGCCAGCGTCCACCAATGGATCGCTGCTGCTCGATAGCTAAGCGCTGAAACTCGATAACCACACTTCGTACGATCCTCGTCAAGGTACTCAACAAGTCACGCCAAATCAGTACAACCATTGCTTCTCAGCTTGAGCGTCTGAATGACATTCAAGATTCAATCATTGGGCTTGAATGGACGGATATGCATTGACATCAAAAAGACGATATTGTCACACAGCCCTGCAAGATATACCCCGTGACGATGATGTCTTCAAAACCAAATCATGCCCGCAGTTAAAGCCCAGCTGCGCAGCTGGAATATCTATGAACGTAAGTTGAGCTCTAGCCAAGCCCTAGCCCTGATCTATATAAACTAGTGTATCATCTCTACGGGAGCTTCCCATTTAAGAGGCCACCTGTCGTACTCGTTCAGGTTATCTGTCGACAGCAGACGGAAATCCACTCAATACAGATGATACGGGTTGCAGGCATGTTTGACCGATTCCTGCTACTGAGGCCAATGTGATTTATGAGGATTACTTGTGGGAGACAGTGCGAATGCCAAGGCCTCCCGTACAGCATGTGCGGTCACAGTAATAGTCCCGCTTCCTGCCCCACCATTGTCGTCAACAGCAAATGCACTGCAGAGTGAGGATGATGGCTTGGAGCTAGTTCCGCCGACTGTTACGGCGTGCATGATCAGGAGCAACCTTGCGTCACAAGCTATATCCGCCTGGTTGGCCGCTAGTAGCCTCACACATTACATTTATATCCGAGATGCGGATCAAGACGTAACCAGCACGCTCTCCGCGTTGTCTGATCAAGTCGGTCAATTACGTGGCACCACGAGCATGATGATTCGTGTGCAATGTGCTGTCCATCAGGTCATCGAAACTGGTGGAACATGAAGGCTGAAGAACAGAGAGCATGGTTCCGATACAGATGGTGCCTCGGAGGGCTTCCACTGCCAGCGGTTTGGATCCGATGAAGGCCTGCCAACCTGGCCGGTGCCCTCGAATGTGTTGGCACAATCAATATGTAACTCCGGCAATTTAATGTTCTTCTAGCGGTCTGTTCCTGATAATACCTACTGATGACAGAAAAGAACCAGAGACCTAGACAATGAAAGTCAGAGGCTGGCACATAAGGATATCATAGTAACCTTCAGCGTTACAACTAGCTGATTCTGCTGCCATCTTATGATCGCCACGAGAGAACTCTAGATTATAGTAAAAAGCACAGATAGATCTCCTGTTTGTAGATGAACGATAGCCGCACTACTGCGCCACCACGTAGTTCCAGTCGCTCTTGATAGCCCCCGTCTGAATACCCACCAGCTCTGTCCAAAGAGGCTTCGAGACGGGCCCCATACCGTCCTTACCAGTAGGAATCACGACATCACCTCCGTTGTACCCAATTCTGTCCACAGGGGTGACAACAGCAGCCGTGCCAGTACCAAATAATTCGACAAGTCGACCTTCCTTTGAGGATTGGATAATCTCGCCCATGTTAATTGGACGTTCCGAGACCTT
>NW_024541199.1:0-4527 GCF_016647625.1 Suillus subalutaceus
GCCTTTCTTTGCTAATAAGGGTTATCATCCGAACATATCCGTCCATCCGGAACGCGATCTATCCTCCATCCGCGCTCGCGACTATGCTATAGACCTCGACGACCTTCACCAATTCCTTAGAGAAGAAATGGCTCACGCCCAAGAAAGATATCAAGGACCTGCGGACGCAAACGGAAACCTGCTCCGGATATCAATATCGGAGACCAAGTCTTTGTCAAGGCTAAGTACTTCCGGTCCACTCGTCCGTCTAAGAAACTCTCGGAAAAGAATCTAGGTCCGTTTGAAGTCATATCCCGTCCGGGTACCCATTCCTTTACCATCCGACTTCCCGAATCCATGAAATCCGTCCACCCCGTCTTCCATGTCTCACAGCTAGAACCATCCGTTCCGAACACAATTCCCAATCGGATCCAGCCTCCTCCACCTCCGGTCGAAGTCGACGGAGAACCAGAATATGAGATATCCGAAATCCTAGACTCTAAGCTGGACCGTCGAAGACAATGCCAACTCTTCTACCTCGTCCGATGGTCCGGATACGAAGGAACAGACGAAGAGACTTCATGGCTACTAGCCACGGAACTCGGAAACGCGTCCGATCTAGTCTCGGATTTCCACACTGCATATCCAGACAAACCCGGTCCTATTGCTATACAATGAATATACAAAGCGGATATACAAGTACATTAGTAGAGAAGGCAGATCCGAAAATCCTCAGCCATCCATCTCCATGTCCCCACCCGATCCGGATCCGGATTCTTCACGTCCTTGTCAGTGGCCTCAGAACGAGCCGCCTCTGTAATCCGGATTCCATTCCGGATCCCCTCAAGAAGGATGGTCTGGAACTCCCTCTGCTGCTCCAAAAACGCCTCCAAGTTAGTATTCATCCGCTCTATAGCAGTCCTACTCCCTTCCGCCGCTCCGATGCTCTGCTGGAGCAATCCGTTGGTCCGAGCCAGTTCCGCTACAATGCTATTAGCGGCCGCGACCCAGGCCTGATCATCATACTCCACTTCCACCTCATCCGCTACTACCGTCTTCATATCCGGATCCGGAGTCGGACTCTGCTGGCGCTTCTTACCCTTGCCTCTCGGAGATGGGTTCTCAGCAGCGCGCTGCCTCTTCTTAGACTTGGAATCCGTAACGGTTCCAGGTCGTCCGGGACAAGGAGCCTTGTCCTTCCGGCACGCGTTACAAGCCTTGATCTATCCGAATGTTAAGAGTCACGGATCCGAAGATTCAAGGATGACTTACCAAGGAATTGCTATCCGCATCGGACCACAGACAGGCCCGACCCTTCTTAGCGCAGCGGGTACAAGCCCCATCCTTATCCGCTGAGATGGCGCGAGACTACGGATCCGATAAGGGACGGATCCGATAGAACAAGTCATAACTCACCATTTCCGCTACTATAGCCCTGCGCCTAGCCTCCTCCGCTTCCCTTCGGGCCTCAGCCCGTTCAATCTTCTTAATCCCTGCCAAGCGCTTCCGTTCCGCCTCTTCCGCTTGTTGCTTCAGCTTTTCAGCCTCTTCCTCCTTCTGAACCTCGGCCTCAGCAGCAGCCAGCGCGGCCTGGATATCCGCCAGAGTCTGCTTAGCGGTCTTCTTAGAGCCGGATCCGTTATCAGTCATGGTTGAGATAAGCTAGTGGTAGTGAAAAAGTAGGGAAAGGAAGGAACACCCTGCGACGCTTTGGCATCCGTATATCTGTCAGAATCCGAACTCAGCAACTTCTCCCATCAGCTTCTCCATTGTCTCGCACTCATACCATCCGTTCCGGATCGCTGATTCTTGTGCCTCTAGGGATCGGCCCTAAGGGGGGGATACTGTCATATACCATATATCCGGTTACAGATCCGATGATCTGGATCTCAGATCCGATCCAGATCCGATGAACATATCCGTCGTCCGGTCCACAGATCCGCTTTGATTCTTATTTCATTTCCTGTTCATATAACTCTAACTATCGTTCATCTCCTTTCGGTATTCCTGTACACCGGTATACCGGTTATCCTTTACTTCCGCTTTGCTTACTGATCCGCTATGCTTACTGATCCGCTACACTTACGAATCCGCTTTTACTTGTACTTCATTCCCGGTTCATGATTCGTGATCCATCCAACTTACCAATACGCTCCACTTAGACTTTGCTTATACTTTCGTACATAGCCTCGCACCTTTGCTTATTGATCATTCCGTTAGCTATCCGTAGTATATAAACCTTTGTATATGCGCTGTAGTAGATCAGTTCGAATATCATCTTAGATTGCACTCATTCCGTCTGGACTCTGAGTCCCTCCGTTATCCATCCGGACTTGAGTACGCTACTCTTGTCTACTCCGAGACTTAGGATAGATTCCTATAGTCTACATATCCGCCTCTGTCTTCGGACAGTCCTCACCCGTTAGTTTCTAGTCCGGATCCGATCCGGATTGGCCGTTACTCTATACGCGATACTTTAGCTCTCTGAAATAAGGGGCAAGACTCGGGAAAGGGGCACAGCGCACGAGCTGAGGCCGAAGCCCTTCGGATCCGATACTACTTGAGTACGGTCTTACACAAGGCCACTCCGACACGAACGTGCTGCCTCCCATAGTAGATAAGCTTCGCAAACCTTCACTTCGTGGTGAAGGCCAGCGCGTTTGAAGCATGGATAGCCTGCAAGTAGCACTTGTGCAAGAACATTGAGCGCCCAGGGATGCCCATTCATCCGAGTATAGGAGACAGCTAGAGGAGAAACATTGGTGCCGTGGGCAAGTGCGGATCAGATTTTGAGACTCCCAGAAAATCTGAGGATAAGGATTATTGAATTACGCAGCGCACGAGATGCAGTAGTCTAAATGTACATGCATAGCATCAGACTCATCAGACGTGTCAAAGATCCTACGTTCCTCCTTGCTCGGGAATCCCCATGTAGAGGAATTTCAACTAATAAAAGTAAATAACGTCTATTCCTTGATTGATGGCGGTGTACTTACCTTGATGCATATTCCAGCGTTACCGACTCTTGCAACAATAAAAATCGGGCACATATCCTTGACCCTCCACCCCATTGAGAACTACCTGCCAGCGTGACCCCATCTATGGCAGAATCTCCAAAAAAGTTGTACAAAGAACCTGGCCGGAGTCAGTCAATCGTTAGATAGTCAAGGTCAGCTCTCTCACATCATCGAACTCAAAGGCCTTTACTCTCATGGAGTGTCCTGAGCAATGTGTAAACATAAAAATCATGGAGTACAGATAATGTCACAACCCTTATACGAATTAACGCAGGGCAGAGACTAGGACTCAAACAAGGTATCACAAAGAAAAGAAATATGAGCAGGGACGTCTTAGGATTGCTAGCAGTGAGCTAATACAAAAGAGGTTTGAACTAAAGACTACTGCTACAATGAGCTACCTATATACATATATTGAAGCGGAGACTGAATCTGAATCTGAACTAACTAGCCAATCATTAAATAGAAAAGGGAATCGTACGATGATCTAAATATAACTACACCTATGATGTCATGAAATGTGTTACAGCTGTGCAAGGGTTCTCGAAGGTTCTAGAGTCACGTGACTTAATCGCTTGTGAAAGGAAGTTGAAATTAGGGATGTCGGAATAAAGGTAGTGGGCGCTAATGAATAGAGAAGTTCGGAAATGTAAAGGATGAATTCGGGTTAGGGTTTGTGAAGGTTATCGGTACAGACGCTGACTGAGCGCTAATGACAGGCGCTTGTGACGGGCGCTTAACGGGTGTCTTACGAGTGTTCAAGAAAGAATATGGTTTGTATTTGGAATTCGTGACATATAAAGTGAGACGACCACAATCATTCCAATATCACCTACTTGTTCTTGCAACTTCTTGACCACTACTTCGTTACACAAGTCTGCCTATAGAACAACTTTTCAGAACATGAACAGGACCTAAGCAGGACCTTTACACTGGTGGGCTCCAAGCTCTGAGTTACTAGCACTGCGAGAATCTCAGCAGGGGAATGGTGAAGATTAAGGTGGTCTACTTACCTTTCGTCGACCAAAAACCGTTTGCAGAGTGTTTCAATATCCATTTCCATGAAAATTTTTGGCTTCATCTCCATTCCATCATCCGTCCCCTTTTCAGTGTGGAGTGATCAATTGTGTCTGGCCAGAACTTCGTAATGAGCTCGATGACAGATGAGCACAGTTCACAATGTCCTTGTGTGATCTGTAGTTAGTGGCCAATTGGAACATCATTGGTTGCTGCACAGAAGCTCCAGTGAGGGTTACCGAGCTACTGTGGCACTGTAGGAAGACATCAGATCACACTCTGGGACACAGTCACTGGTCGCTCACCTCCATACGATATACAAATGCTTTCAAAATCGTTGACCTGAAGGAACTTCTGGCAGAGATCATCGTGCAGTATCCCCAGCCCAGAAAAGACCATCTGGATTCCTACACATTGCCTCAAAACTGAACAGAAAGTTCCTTCACACCTCTTGTATTGAAGAAGGGAAAGATGACTTACTCATCGCATCAATCAAAAGATTGTCTTGAGCCTC